>NC_090246.1:101274615-101307115 GCF_037325665.1 Littorina saxatilis | reverse complement strand
CTAAAAAACGATGGGGATATAAAACATGTAGGGTTCAGAGCATTCTTACCGTTCATATTTAGTATCAGACTCCCCGATGAGTGAAGATACAACACGAGAAATATGCCACATTTATTTTGAAAATGTGCAACCGTCGAGTCCTTCGACTTCGAGTCAATTCAAGGGGAGTCACTCCGCACAGTCAATCCGTCGAACCTCGACTGGAGGTTTCGAATCGCAAATAACGAAGAGTACAGTCCTTTCTCCGAGTTCAAATGAGGTTTCTCTGAAAGATCATCACTGTTCAGCTTAACGCTACACTGGAATTTACCAACAGAAATTAAAATGCGTGTGACGAAAGCACGACACACTTGAGACACCCCACACAAAAGTAGATCTTACTGTACACTGACGACCTAACCACACAGTTATGCCTATTCAAATGCGCGTAGCAAAATGTGCGTTTGGAATCTTCTTTTTTCTATGGCGGTACTGACAATATCGTTATTGAAACAATCCCAGTGCAGTAAGGGATTTATAGAGCAAATCTCGAAAATAATTATTGAACTCAGCGCTATGCGCTTCGTTCAATAATGAATTTTCTCGATTTGCTCTATAAATCCCTTAGTGCACTGGGATGTCTCAATAACTTAAATAATAATAATAATAATAATAATAATAATAATAATAATAATAATAATAATAATAATTAAGTAGATGTGCATCGCCAAGGCACTGCATACCCCAGCGAAAGACAAACTTCTCTCTTACTCTCTCTCTTTCTCTCTCTCAAACACACACACACACACACGAACACACACGCACACGCACACCCCCCCCCCCCCCCCCCCAAGTTACACTGACACGTACACACATACACACTCACTCACACGCACTCACTCACTCTCTCACACACACTTCATACACACAAAACACACCCCCATACGCACATATAGACAGACGGACATAAACACCTTTGCAAACAAACACACATACACACACACATACACTTACGCACACGCACAAACACACACCCACCCACTCTCTCTCTCTTTCTTTCTCTCTTATACAAACAGACACACACACACACTGTACATACGCACGTACACACACACACACACACACACACACACACACATTGACTCACACAAATCTCATACACACAAAACACACACTCATACGCACATAGACCGGCACGGTTGGCCTAGTGGTAAGGCGTCCGCCCCGTGATCGGGAGGTCGTGGGTTCGAACCCCGGCCGGGTCATACCTAAGACTTTAAAATTGGCAATCTAGGGGTTAGTCGGCTGGGACTGGTTGGTCCGGTGTCAGAATAATGTGACTGGGTGAGACATGAAGCCTGTGCTGCGACTTCTGTCTTGTGTGTGGCGCACGTTATATATGTCAAAGCAGCACCACGGCCCTGAATGATATGGCCCTTCGTGGTCGGCTGGGCGTTAAGCAAACAAACAAACAAATACGCACATAGACAGTCGAACACAAACACCTTTACAAACACCATATACACACTCATGCACACACAAACATACACACAAACTCAGACACACAAACACATTCACAGACACACACACACACACACACACACACACACACACACACTCTCTCTCTCTCAAACACACACACACACACACACACACACACACACACACCCCAAGTCACACACACACACATACACACACTCATTCACACGCACTCATTCACTCTCTCACAAAAACTTCATACACACAAAACACACACCCATACGCACATATGGACAGACGGACATACACACCTTTACAAACAAACACACATACACGCACACACATACACTTATGCCCACACACACACTCACACGAGTACAGACTCATGCACGCGTGCGCGCACACACACACACACACACACACACACACACACACACACACACACACACACACACACACAGTAACACTAACACATGTGCTCAAAATGAACACAAACACACACACTGCGCGAGAGAGAAAGACTACAGGGAGGCATGACGTCATGATGCAATAATTGACGTCAAAGACTTTTGACCGTGACGTAATCTTCTCACGCGAGCTTTATCCATAGTCTTGAACAACCACACACAAATAGACTTGGAAAGTACAGAATTTCTACCCGTCCAAAGCGGCCTTGGGTGGCGTTTGCTGAAAAAATGGGGGCGACTATTGCACCCACCGTATTTTTGTTAGTATGGTCCCAATTTTTGGTGAACTTCCATCTCCAACTGTAGCACGTAGCCGGGCACAAAGAATCCTTCTTTATCATGTATTATCGGTGTGAACATTTCTCAAGTCGATTACAGTATGACTTTTGTGGGATACCTCCAGCTTCGCTGGGAATATAAAAATTAAGTAGATGTGCAACGCCAAGGCACTGCATACCCCAGCGAAAGACAAACCTCTCTCTTACTCTCTCTCTCTTTCTCTCTCTCAAACACACACGAACACACACACACACACACACACACACACTTACGCACACACACACACATACAAACACCCACCCACTCTCTCTATCTTTCTCTCTCTCTTATACAAACAGACACACACACACACACACACTGTACATACGCACAAACAAATACGCACATAGACAGTCGGACACACACACCTTTACAAACAAACACATATACACACTCGTACAAACACAAACATACACACAAACTCATGCACACACACATTCACACACACACTCTCTCTCTCTCAAACACACACACACACACCCACACACACACACTCACTAACACGCACTCACTCACTCTCACAAAAAACTTCATACACACAAAACACACACCCATACGCACATATGGACAGACGGACATACATACCTTTACAAACAAACACACATACACGCACACACATACACTTATACCCACACACACATTTACACACACACGAGTACAGACTCATGCACGCGTGCGCACACACACACACACACACACACACAAATACACACACACACCACACACATACGAGTACAGACTCAAGCACGCGTGCGCACACACACACACACACACACACACACACACACACACACACACACACACACAAACAGTAACACTAACACATGTGCACAAAATAAACACAAACACACACACTGCGCGAGAGAGAAAGACTTCAGTGAGGCATGACGTCATGATGCATTAATTGACGTCAAAGACTTTCGACCGTGACGTATTCTTCTTACGCGAGCTTTATCCATAGACTTGGAAACTACGGAATTTCTACCCGTCCAAAACGGCCTTGGGTGGCGTTTGCTGAAAAAATGGGGGCGACTATTGCACCCACCGTATTTTTGTTAGTATGGTCCCAATTTTTGGTGAACTTCCATCTCCACCTGTAGCACGTAGCCGGGCACAAAGAATCCTTCTTTATCATGTATTATTCGGTATGCACATTTCTCAAGTCGATTACAGTATAGCGTTCACGGGATACCTCCAGCTTCGCTGGGATAATAATAATTGTCAGTAAGTACTGGTGTCACATGACTGATGTGAACCAGTTGATTGGCTAATGGCGATGCGCTAAAGCTGTTAGCGCACTCTTGGAGTGCGCTAACTTTTCCACAGAGCGTATTCTTCCGCCCTTTGCCTTAAGGCTGTTCTTAACCAGACGAACCATTGGTTCGCCGAACTAAGGTTCGCGAACCATGGTTTGTGTCTTAACTGGGTGAACTTGTTCGGCAAACTCAAGGTCTAGTTCGTCCGGTTAAGACACGAAACCTGGATCGCCGACAAACGAGGGGAGCTCACTCCGAGTCGACAATAAAAGCAAGTAAGTTATTCCCCTTCCAAAAATGGCTGCCTCCAAGACGAAATCACCGATTGAGTGGTAACTCCGTGCTGGTTGTCGATTTGGGTCTCTCCTTCCCACTTGATCATGGTGCACGAAGCCTGGTAATCTTGAACTTTAGTGTGTTAAATTGATAGCTCAGAATCGAGTGGCATACTTTACTTATTTTAGATCCAAGTACCTGTAATCAAGCCCAAGAACATTTATCATGAAATTAATTGACGGATTAAGCTCCAAACCTAAGCATAATTAATTAATTTGGTTGTTTGATCGGCGAAAATGGCGTAGGTTGTTAACCAAGGGACTTCAATTACCCGACAAAGTTGCCTCCCCTGTCCGCTGACACGGATAATTCCTTCTTTGACGCATGTAATTTGTAAACAAAATGCATTCGTACCAGAGTACGCTATGATTCGCACAGTTCATCGGAGTTCATTCGGTGACTTTAAAGGGATCTAAAAGACTTGTTATGATTACAAGTGCAGGTTCTCCAAATTTGGAGGCTTGAATGCCTCTGAATTATGAGCTATGAATTTAACACATTAAAGTTCAAGAGTACCCGAAGCCTTCTATGTCATTTACCCTCCTGGGTTAAAGGTTATAAATTGATTCGAGAAAATAACATGACTGGTATGGACTGATCATTGTGTCTACCGTGGAGCCATCGGGGTTCTATGGGAAATGCTACACAAAAAAACTTGCCTGTGAAAAGGGAAAGACGGTGACCAAAAATAAATGATGATAGCGATATTTCTAATTGTGGATCAGCAGAGTCGAGAAGCATACATGATGTTTACCAAAGTGTGTGTGCGTGTCTGTCTGTCCACGTGTGTGTTTGAGCTCTTTTCGGTACAGAATATGAGTTTGGGGATTGAGTGAAGAGGGAGACCTAAAAAAAAAACTACTCGGGATTTTGGTTCTTTTTATCACAATTCAGTCTGTTTTAATTGTCAAGTTATATCAGAAATTTTCTATTTGCACTGATACACTGGAATCCCTTGTGGATGTATTGCTGGGTCTACAAATAGTACTACTGAACCAAAATCATCCTGTTTCTTTACGTTTTGAGCAATTCAATTGGTCTTGGTTTTAGTTTTTAAAAAATTTGATTCCTCTTCATTCTTCTCAAAAAAAAGCTTTCATTGCGATAAACAAAACATTACTGGATAGACGTTTTCTTGGAGAACGTCTGTATTAGCAAGCATTTAAAGTAGGAGGACGATATGGAACGTACGATAAAAGGATGTGCTTTAGCTTTCTGTCTCATCATTTATAAATGTTGCCCTTCAATCACACACACACACACTTTTGATCCAGCTCCAACCATATTTCATAAGGCTTTATTCAGGGTTGTCTCTTGTTCTTAAACATCCGATTTCTAAGCACACGTCTGTGCTGAGAATATGAACATGAACCGATATGAACATCAATGTCAGCCGCCTTTTTATTATGAAATAATGTTCATTTTTGTTCCAAACACTTCCGAAGAATACTTGTTGGTGTGTCTTCAGTCGCCCTGACATCATCACAACTCGACCCTGTCCTGCAAAAATACAAATATATACAGGGTGACACCCAAACATTCAACCCAAACAAATGCTTATTTCTTTTACATCTGTTGACCGAATTAGTTATCTTTCTTTTTTTCTTTCTTTTTTTTTGGGTCCCTGTCCTGTCCTGTCCTGTCCTGTCTTGTCTTGTCATGCCTTGTCTTGTCTTGTCATCCCTCTATTGGCCTACTGGCAACCTTTTCCTAACTTGTCTTGTCTTGCCATGTCTTGTCTTGTCTTGTATTGTATATATACAATTAGCATACATTTGGGTAAAGGTTTGCGAACAGGTAAGGGGTGTAAGAGAGAGAGAGAGACAGAGACAGAGACAGAGATGGTGGTGGTCTATGTTACATTACACAGGTCAACACAGTTGCAAGTTCATAGGTTAAAGGCTGCCCTTTTCGTAGCGTTCATTAATTAATTCCTATTGTTTACATGTGCCAATAATGTTATAAAACTGTACCTAAGGGGATATAATAACGATTGGCTGTAGCTTTCAAAAACAGAAAAAATTATTTCAGTATTGCAAAGTGGTGTTGATTGTGTCGAATGTAAACAGAACAGTCTCAAAGTGAAAGTGGATGTTTTCCGGAAATTGCGAAGTTAACAAGAATACAGAAAAGCGCGCTTTCCTGCTTAGCACAATCCGCTACCGCGCTAATCTGGCGTGTCAATATCACTACGTTTTGCACGTGGAAGGTGAGCGATTTCCTTCACGCGGGGATTGACGAAGCGGTACTGTCTGTGTTGACGTTCTAAAAATAGCCCAAGCCCTGGAGAACTGTTTCTAAAGATAGCAATAAACTTTATTAAGAATTGATTATTTCTTGTAATTGGTAAGGACTTCAAACCTAAAACTTTGCAGGAAGCTTAATTTATACATCCCCGCAACGATGGGAAAAGCCCTGGAAGTAAGTAAACTAATTAAATAGGACTTTGTCAGCCTTTAAATGAAGGGTTATTGTGTATAGTGAGGAATTAATTTTCTGATGTATTTTTAATTCATTATTGGTGTTTTATGCAAAACGTACGGTCAATATTGAAAGTTTAAAAAAAAGTACTGCCCTCACATTAATACGAAGGCGGGATCACAGCTGGATAAGACAAGGTACGGCAATTTCGACCCGGAGGTCTCTTTCAGGGCGCACAGAGGATGAGACAACACAGGAGAAGAAAAAAAAACCCACAGATAATAGCACACGGAAGGAACGATTACAGCAGTTATAATTAAATTACTTTGTGGGTCAGGTTTTTTTTAGGAGTACAGGGGAAACCCCTTTTAAGACCTTAAAAAATGTGAGAAAATCAAGTCTTAAAATGGAAGGGGTCTAAATATGGGGGTAATTTACAGAGGTTATGAACAGAACATCTTCTTCTTCTTCAGCGTTCCAGAAATTCTGGTGACGTGTGAGCTTGTTTGCCCATTTGGGTTCCCCACACTATACTCTGAGAGCATAGTCAGCTTCACTCCGCTTTCGTTGAGTAGGCATGCTGGGTATTTTCGTGTTTCCATAACCCACCGAACTCCGACATGGTTTACAGGATCTTTACCGTGCGCACTTGGTCTTGTGCTTGCGTGTACACACGAAGGGGATTAAGTCACTAAGCAGGTCTGCACATAAGTTGACCTGGGAGATCGGAAAAATCTCCACTCTTAACCCACCAGGCGGCAGCGACCGGGATTCGAACTCACGACCTCCCGATTAGGAGGCCGACGTCTTACCACTGCGTGCCACTTCACCCGTCACAGAACATCTAAAGAAGCAAGATCTTAAAAAGGAGGAAGTCTGAAATGAATGGGTCTGAAAGGGGGGTTCCACTGTGGAAAAGTACCTGTCAGTTTACCTGTATGTATTAGGACTGGGTGGCCGAGTGGTAACGCACTTGCGCTCGGAAGCGAGAGGTTGCGAGTTCGACCCTGGGTCAGGGCGTTAGCAATTTTCTCCCCCCTTTCCTAACCTTGGTGGTGGGTTCAAGTGCTAGTCTTTCGGATGAGACGAAAAACCGAGGTCCCTTCCGTGTACACTACATTGGGGTGTGCACGTTAAAGATCCCACGATTGACAAAAGGGTCTTTCCTGGCAAAATTGTATGGGCATAGATAAAAATGTCCACCAAAATACCTGTGTGACTTGGAATAATAGGCCGTGAAAAGTAGGATATGCGCCGAAATGGCTGCGATCTGCTGGCCGATGTGAATGCGTGATGTATTGTGTAAAACAAATTCCATCTCACACGGCATAAATAAATCCCTGCGCCTTGAATATGTGCGCGATATAAATTGCATAAAAAAAAATTTAAAAAAAAAATAAAAAAATAAAAATCCCTGCGCTTAGAACTGTACCCACGGAATACGCGCGGTATAAGCCTCATATTGATTGATTGAATAAGACCACCCCTGACATGCGGCACATACCAAATATCTACAAGTGTTTTGTGTGAACAGTAAAAAAAATTGTTTTCCTTTTTGCAAATTCATTTCATTAAACACAACAACAACAAAATTCATCAAATTCCAGCTGAGCAGAACGGCTATCACAATTATGACTGGGCCTTTAAAGGCATGTTCCTCACCATATTACCCAGCATATCAGACACCACATGTTTGACTAGGTTTTTACATGGGAACAACAAGACTATACAGGATGGTAAAAAAAACCTCCCTATTTTCTTTTTAATCACATTTTTGACTGCGAAAAAAAAGAGATCAAAAAGGAAAAAGTCGCTTTTTTTTAGACACCCCTTTTTACGTCCAGCTTCTTTTGGTGGAGATTCAAGTTACAGACACATGTGAAATTCATTAAGCAAAAAGGTTCCGACTATGCACTGCCACAGAACACAACCAGGTTATTAATGCCCTTCTTTTGTTTAATTGGAGCATCTATGATATCTGACATTTTGGTTCTAACGGTAAGGAACGTATGTTTAGGCTCTAATAAGGACAGTTTGTCTTGTCAAAAGCCTCATGCATATTCCTTCCTCCCCATGCAAGACTTTCTTTTATTTGAATATCTGCCTTTATAGTACAAAAATCAAATAAAAAGGTCGCACTCTGCGCATAGCGACAAAAATCGCAATTTTACCAAGAAAACCTCACACTCTTTATGTGGAGAAAGACCCTGACTGTTGCAGTATGTTATGCATTTGAAAACATCTGAAATTGTGTACTTGAATTCTACAGTTTGATCAGTTCTGTGTGTTTAAAAAGTTACCTTGATCATTCTGACATGCTCTTGCTCAAATCACATCCCAGACAATATTGTAGACTCCATTGATAGACGCTGTGGTGCATGGGAGAACTGCATTCTGAGGAAACGAAAAAAAAATACACTGAGGAAGAACAGTCACAACAACATTTGCAGCAGCAACAGGCTATATAATTTTATTCAAAGAACACTTAAAGCCATATGTACTCGATGACTATACACGCTAATTGCTTTACCAACAGCTGGAGACATGCTAAATTAAGTTCCCTGCAAAATATTATGGTCTAGGACCCCTTCAATGTTGAGATATGTTAATTTTCATTTTGATCTGGATCGTCCTATTTATAGATTTGCCAACAGAGGTAGCGTTGAAGCAAGGGAAATAACTCCACGTCTTTGTTTACATCCAAAGTTTTTGAGACTCTAAAACAAGCTGTAATGCATGTATATGGTCCGCGCATGGCGACATATCGTCATTACATGGTCTTATGGTGCGTTTGACATCGATTATGGGCAAACTACACTTTGTAAACACGGGAGCGCGTACATGTGCCTTTAAATAAGGTAAAATGAAAATCAGTGTTGTGTCAGTAAATTTGATTTGGGGGAGATGGAAGGATTGGGGTGGGGGTTTAGAGGCGGGGATAGAAGGATAGCTGGGAACCGGGGAAGGTGGGGTGGCTAACACAGTTTGATCATGTAATGACTGGTACAATGTTTAATATATCTAAAAAGGCAGCAACTCTGTAATGCATTATGTGAACCAACTTCTCCATAAACTAAATAAAGATTAGTAAAAGTTACCTCTTTCATTCTGGAATCTTTTTGGTCCCATCACAGCTCAGACGCAGACTCAATGGACAGATACTGTAATGATGAAAAAAACACCAGCATTTTAAGGGAGAACAAGAATTATGCAGAGAGAAAAAACAGTAATGAGTAAGAACAACAGCAGCAGCAGCAGCAGACTCAATACTCTTACTCTACATAACACTCTCACTGAATGTCTGATTCAGTAACTAAATCCCAGTGAAGTGCAAGTGATCAAAATTACTGATGTAAAAACAGAGAGAGAGAGAGAGAGAGAGAGAGAGAGAGAGAGAGAGAGAGAGAGAGAGAGAGAGAGAGACAGACAGACAGACAGACAGACACAGACAGACACTCAGGCAGAGACAATGCGAATGTGTGTGTGTCACTGTGTGTGTGTGTGTGTGTGTGTGTGTGTGTGTGTGTGTGTGTGTGTGTGTGTGTGTGTGTGTACATGGGAAATGCAGTTTCATTGAAAACAAACACTTGCTTCATTTAAATATCAACAGTTATACAACATAAGAGGCACTAGAAAAGTTATACTGTACATGAAAATAAATGTTGCTCTTGCTGATGGAAAAAGAGCAGGGGGAGAGGGTCGATGTTGCATGCTTGCACTTGCAGATAATTATGCACTAACATCCAGCTGTTTTTCTGGGTGTACTGTAACCCTGTAATGTTTAAGCAGAAATGTTTGTGGATCACGTTATGTTTTTTTTTTAGATCAGTTTGAGTATTTGCAATATTACCTGGATCATTGCGGCATCCTCTTGATCACATCACATTTGAGACTTTGACCTATATAGACTCCATGGGCAGATGCTGAAGTTATTACAAGGGCATTCTGAAAAATGACAATACAAATGCAGAGATGTAGAACTTTACATTACACTTACAGAAGCAACAACCAGAGAGCTGATTTATACAGGTAGAGAGAGAGAGAGAAAGAGAAGAAGAAGTAAAAGAAAAAAGAGAGCATAGAAAGAGAGAGGGGGTGGGGGATGGGGCAAAGGGAGTGTGTAATGTGATGTGAGGAAGGGGGAGAGCAATGAAAAATGAAACTCTCAGTACTTTTAATTTATATTAACAGTTATGGAACTATTTGAGCACTCCCCATAACCACAAACAAGGTACAGACGGCAACATATGTTGCACGGAAGGGTGGGGGTAGTTGGACTGGAGAGTGTTGTTATGGGTTTAGGGTGGTGCTGGGGCGGAGTGTGTATGTAACTTGATAATAATAAGCATTATCAGTTTGAGCTAACAACTATCTTGATCTTCACAGACATAAATTGCACAATGATTTCACCAGCATGTACCTTTATTTTTGCCCTTGAGTTAGGTGGAAGACAATGTTGAGTGGTGAACGCAAGTTGTATTGATCACTTGGTCATCCTGCGGTCCGGACCATTGATCTGCACATTGCACCAGCACAAACAAACACAATGTTATGATCTCAATCAGCCTGCATGGTCAATCATGAATCTAAGAGTAAGAACACAAACACTGTCCAGATCTAATTGAAAACGAGATCATCATTACTTGGGAAATTCAATGAAAATCTAGCAGTCAACGAAGCAGATAGATCTGTCCTTGCGATTGTTGTTGCAAGCAGATAAATGTGTGAACTTCCTTATCTCAACGTTATCATTCAACATATTGATATTTTGCCTGATGGATGTTGTGCCGATGAGATAAACAAACAATCAAAATCAAAAGTCATAAACTTTTGAAGAAAAAAATTAAACAAATTGAGCAGAAAGAATCTAGCTTACTGCTGTGCTGATTTCGACAAAATCAATGCGTTTACATGCCGAAGTCATTCCTGCTTTTATTCATATCATACTAGATGATCCTAATGCACAACAATACGAAAACGAGCTCAGCGAAATGAGTAACACTGCCTCACCTGCACTAACACAATGCTGCAGAAGCGAAGGTCGTCTACGACTGGAAAATTCGAAGTCGAACAGCGGCGTTTTTTCACTCTCAGCGGTTGTCTTGCTCGGAAAAGTGAAAAGCTTAACTTGAAATCGAACGGAAGTCACCATTCTACCTTTTCGTTCAAGCGTTGTTTTTATAAAATCTCAGAAAATGTAATTTTGACTTGAGTGATTTCGTCCGCCATTGAGATTCAGTTTTTCAATAATTTGTCTTCCTCCTTGGCAGAAGAGTCAAAGGTTCGGCCCGATCTTCAAGGTTCCCAAGACATGACTTGCAAACCCCGAACCTAGTTCGCCGAACCCCCCAAACCTAGTTCGAAAACTCAGGTTCGTCTGGTTAAGAACCAAGACAAGTTCGCCGAACCAGTCTTGAGGTTCGCCGAACCTCACGAACCTAGTTCGCGAACCAAAGGTTCGTCTGGTTAAGAACAGCCTTTAGCGAGACTGTGCTCTCATCCTCAGAATTAATTAATGACATGTAGCTCATATTCTCTACAATTAAAGCAGAAGTGGTTTTTTCTGACAGATTGCATGTGCCTGTGCCACAGTTGCCACTATCTAAAAATAGAACCCGCTGTGTCTATTGTTCAGTTTCGACTTGCGAAGAATCTTCTCATAATTATGCCGTAGCTTATTATCCACATTACCAAATGATGAGTTAGTATACAATTCCCAGCAGCTAACAGAAAACACAAGTGTTATTCCGATAACGTACCACTGAACTAGATCAGCATTTGGAATATATACGTAGCAGACTAGATTACACTGAAATACGACTGCATCAGTTCAGTAAATGAATGGTTTCCGAATTATTATTTCAAGGCAACAACAATCGGAATCGAAAACGTGTAGGGTTAAGAACGTTCTTACCATGTATAAAACTTATTACCAGCCTGCCTTATGCGTGCAGACGAGCAATTGTTGTTTTTGAAATGAGACTGCAGTGCAGTGCCGTGGTTCGCTTGCCCCAGCAGACGACATAAACCTTGCAGTAAATTAACATGTTGGGCAAATGTGAACAAGCAAACGATGGGGACGTACTACGTGTAGGGTTCACAGCATTCTTACGGTTCATATATAATAGTACCAGTCTCCCCGATGAGTGAAGATACAACAGAAGAAACATACCACATTTACTTTGAAAATCCGAGTCTGCTAACTTGGCCGGAGTCAATTCAAGGGGCAACACTCTGCACAGTCAATCTGTCGAAGCTCGATGAAGGTTTCGAATCGCAAATAATTAAGAGTACAGTCCTTTCTCCGAGTTTAAATGAGGTCTCTGTGAAAGGTCATCACTTTTTAGCTTAACGCTTCACTGGAATTTACCAACAGAAATTAAAACAAGAGTTTGCGTGTGACGAAAGCACGACACACTTGAGACAGCCCACACAAAAGTAGATCCAGTGACACAAACCTGACCACACAGTTACGCCTATCCAAATGCGCGTTCATTGCAAAATGTGCGTTTTGAATCTTCTTTTTTCTCTGGCGGTACTGACAATATCGTTATTGAAACAATCCCAGTGCACTAAGGGATTTATAGAGCACATCTCGAAAATAATTATTGAACTCAGCGCTATGCGCTTCGTTCAATAATGAATTTTCTCGATTTGCTCTATAAATCCCTTAGTGCACTGGGATGTCTCAATAACTTAAATAATAATTAAGTAGATGTGCAACGCCAAGGCACTGCATACCCCAGCGAAAGACAAACCTCTCTCTCTCTCTCTCAAACACACACACGAACACACACATACACACACACACACACACACACACACACACACACAGTCACACACACAGTCACACACACACACACACACACCTCAAGTTACACACGTACAAAAATGCACACTCACTCACTCACTCTCTCACACACACTTCATACACACACACATACGCACATATAGACAGATGGACATACACACCTTTACAAACAAACACACATGCACACACACATACACTTACGCACACGCATAAACACACTCCCACCCACCCACTTTCTCTCTCTCTCTCTTTCTCTCTCTCTTATACAAACAGACACTCACACACACACACACACACACACACACACACACACACACACACACACACACACACATTGACTCACACAAATCTCATACACACAAAACACACACTTATACGCACATACACGGTTGGCCTAGTGGTAAGGCGTCCGCCCCGTGATCGGGAGGTCGTGGGTTAGAACCCAGGCCGGGGCATACCTAAGACTTTAAAATTGGCAATCTAGTGGCTGCTCCGCCTGGCGTCTGGCATTATGGGTTTAGTGCATACTAGGACTGGTTGGTCCGGTGTCAGAATAATGTGACTGGGTGAGACATGAAGCCTGTGCTGCGACTTCTGCCTTATGTGTGGCGCACGTTATATCTCAAAGCAGCACCGCCCTGATAATTATGGCCCTTCTTGGTCGGCTGGGCGTTAAGCAAACAAACAAACAAATACGCACATAGACAGACGGACACACACACCTTTACAAACAAACACATATACACACTCATACACACACACACATACACACAAACTCATGCACACACACATTTACACACACACACACTCTTTCTCCCTCTCTCTCAGTCTTTCTTACACACACACACATACACACACACGAGTACAGACTCATGCACGCGCACACACACACACACACACACACACACACATACACACATACACACACACTAACACTAACACATGTGCACAAAATGAATACACACACACACACACACACACACACACACACACACACACAAACAAACAGTAACACTAACACATGTGCACAAATTGAACACAAACACACACACTGCGCGAGAGAGAAAGACTTCAGGGAGACATGACGTCATGATGCATTAATTGACGTCAAAGTCTTTCGACCGTGACGTATTCTTCTTACGCGAGCTTTATCCATAGACTTGGAAACTACGGAATTTCTACCCGTCCAAAACGGCCTTGGGTGGCGTTTGCTGAAAAAATGGGGGCGACTATTGCACCCACCGTATTTTTGTTAGTATGGTCCCAATTTTTTGTGAACTTCCATCTCCAACTGTAGCACGTAGCCGGGCACAAAGAATCCTTCTTTATCATGTATTATTCGGTATGCACATTTCTCAAGTCGATTACAGTATAGCGTTCACGGGATACCTCCAGCTTCGCTGGGATAAATGAGCATTTATATAGCGCAACATCATATGCTCTTTGCGCTTAACACATTTAAAATTAAATTAAAACACAGTTATACAAGCATTTACATCTACATTCATAGTCAACAACGCTTAATTAAAAACATACACCATCAAACATACATTACAAAAAATTCTTCCACGAACTAAGTAATAAAAACATGAATAAAATAGGTAGTGAAAACAAGGAAATACCAGCTGAATACCCTTAATCAAACAGAACATGTTATCAACAATACTGAAAACAGCCCTAGATGTTTATATACATTATCACATTATCACTAAAACAACAAATACACCACATGTAGCCTACTGATGGAATGAGAAAAACAAAATCAGGGGTTGTATTTCTTGAAGAGGTGTGTTTTAAGTGCTCGTTTGAATGCTTGGGGTGACTGAGAGTGGCGGATGTGAAAGGGGAGAGAATTCCATTGTGTGGGTGCGCAGATAGTAAAAGTGCGTTGTCCGTATGTTTTGGTTTTGGTGTGTGGAATGGTAAGGATGCGACAGTCAGAAGAGGCACGGAGTTGTCTTGCTGGAGAATAGACGGTGAGGAGTTCAGAGAAGTAAGCAGGAGACGAGCCAGAAAAGAAGTTAAAGCAGAGGGTGGACAGTTTGTAGTCAATGCGGGCGTGAATGAGCAAAATTAGCCGTCAAAGTCATTTTGTCCTATCCATTTTAAATTTAAATAGAATTGAAGGGATCTTTGCGTATTGCGAATTGGTGAAGTAGGATGTCGATGTCTCTTTGTCGTATCCGTTTTATTCATGGATTGAAATCAAAGGGCAATATTGATATCCATGGGCGAAATGGCAATGAGCTGATGAGAACGTCAACCACACTTTGACTCATCCATCCGATTCTCAAATTAGAAGCCAAAGAACAGTTTCGATAGGGTCGAATTGGCAAGGATCGAAGGGGGGTGCAAAGTTTCCCCTCGCCAAGAGGAGTTAAGCAGGTGACATGTGATGTAAAAAGGCATTGAAACTAAATGAAAGTTCATGCCTAGTATGATTTGATGTTAATTGGAAAATAATGGGGGTGGAGAGAGGCTGTCTTTACCGCACATGCCGTTGGTGAATTAGTTTTCAGTTTTTTTTTGTTAGTTTTTGGGTTTTGTATTTTTGGTTTGTTGATTGGTTAACTTGTGGGTTTTTTTGTAGACCGTCTTTGCCGTACTTACGCAATACAACAGGGTCAATATTATCAGTGCTGTGGATGTCTGAATTTCACCTTGACGCAATACAACAGGGTCAATATTATCAGTGCTGTGGATGTCTGAATTTCACCTTGACGCAATACAACAGGGTCAATATTATCAGTGCTGTGGATGTCTGAATTTCACCTTGACGCAATACAACAGGGTCAATATCATCAGTGCTGTGGATGCCTGAATTTCACCTTGACGCAATACAACAGGGTCAATATTATCAGTGCTGTGGATGTCTGAATTTCACCTTGACGCAATACAACAGGGTCAATATTATCAGTGCTGTGGATGTCTGAATTTCACCTTGACGCAATACAACAGGGTCAATATTATCAGTGCTGTGGATGCCTGAATTTCACCTTGACGCAATACAACAGGGTCAATATTATCAGTGCTGTGGATGCCTGAATTTCACCTTGACGCAATACAACAGGGTCAATATTATCAGTGCTGTGGATGTCTGAATTTCACCTTGACGCAATACAACAGGGTCAATATTATCGATGCTGTGGATGTCTGAATTTCACCTTGACGCAATACAACAGGGTCAATATTATCAGTGCTGTGGATGTCTGAATTTCACCTTGACGCAATACAACAGGGTCAATATTATCAGTGCTGTGGATGTCTGAATTTCACCTTGACGCAATACAACAGGGTCAATATTGTCAGTGCTGTGGATGTCTGAATTTCACCTTGACGCAATACAACAGGGTCAATATTATCAGTGCTGTGGATGTCTGAATTTCACCTTGACGAAGATAAAGAGGGGTCACCTTGTTCCTACTCCCAAAAATGATACATTTACGAGATGTCGAGTTGACATTTAAAGTGGAATACCACCACCTTGAAAACAATTACATCTAGAGAAGGACATTTGTTTTTACGAAGGAGGAACAGGTCGCAACTGCACGTAGAAAAAACAAAACAAAACAGATGACACTTCTTTTGTCACAAAAGTTAATTCAACACTCGCACTCAACAATAGGAACGGGCAAAGCAATTACAGAATCCTCACACCCATACTGAAGTGTTATAGGCGAATCTTTCTTGCGTAAATACGGAGTCAAAAAATGGCTGGAGAAGGTCTGCCGTTCTCTTTTCCAGTGGAAGGACAGCTGACCAGATGAGGCTGTTGAATGTCAATGTAGTGTCATTGGAACACTTGTTCTGGGATGGAGTCCCGATTTAGCCTTGAATTGTCGCTTTCTTGCAGATTCCTGTGCATGCAACACGAATTCTTGCAACGCTGGTGAGCAATTTCAGATACGTTTTCTTATACTTCCAGAGGCATTGTCTGCGTGTGCGAGCGCTTGCCTTTGGCCATAACTCTATTACCATTTTACAATGAAATAAATCCATTTACTATGTTGCAGTGATGAAAAGGTTCTCGATATATACGCATTATATGCCTTTTCTTATCTTTACTTTTCCTTTTCTGTTTTTCTGTACGGTGCTGGACGGGCGCAGGGTTAGTTTTGAACCGCCATGTCCTCACTTTTAAAACCATGTGACCTACGTCCACGTTTAAACTGCCTCAATTTGAAGTATTTGAAGCTATGTGTAGCACTTTCCAAGTCAAACGGGCAATACTGCTTTAAGTGCGTGGAACTCGAAGCACATGCTATAGGACGCTGGCTCTCATGTATTTATCGTCGATTTCTTAATCTGTGTCGAAAAACTCTGCACTACAGAGAAATGATGTCTGGGAGAGGCTGATAAATGATCCAATTTGTGTGTGTGTGTGTGTGAACGATGCGACCTGGTGGGAGAGTGCACCGACGACCCGTCTGGAATGCAGAAGAAGTGGCGCAGAGAATGGGGAAATGCGTGCTGTCGTTCTGGAACATGTTTTTAAGCACATGAGCACTCCTACGTTCGATAGACCCCCCCCCCCCCCCTCCCGTATTAGTAGTAGTAGTAGTAGTAGTAATAGCAGTAATAGTAGTAATTCTTTCTTTCTTTATTTGGTGTTTAATGTCGTTTTCAACCACGAAGGTTATATCGCGACGGAATAGTAGTAATAGTAGTAGTAGTCGTAGTAATAGTAGTAGTAGTAGTAGTAGTAGTAGTAGTAGTAGTAGTAGCAGAAGTAGTAGTAGTAGTAATAGTAGTAGAATTTGTTGTTGCAGTTGTAGAAGCAGCAGCACTAGTACCACCACCATCATCATCACCATCATCATCATCGTCGTTGTCGTCATTGCCGTCATCGCCGTAATCATCATCACTGGCTTTGCTTTATTTCAGTCTAAAAGACAAAATAACCCAAGATCGTTTGGGCGAATTCAGAGCATATATATAGCATATATACTTTCAATGTCGAAATGCGCACACAACATTATGATACGGCTTACTGAGGCCCAGGGAAGAAAGATTGAGAGCTATGTACCCCGGCACAGGATCGCTACTCGTTTTTCAGTCTCATTCCCAGGGAATGTTGACGTTCGCGTGAGTAGGTCTGTCTGTCAGCGTTAAGCAATATGTCCGTGCGTAAGCGGTTGGTGCCAGGGAAAAGACATGAGAATGTTGAAAGTGAAAAAGTGGAGAGGCTTCGGTGTTAGGTGAGCTACGTTAAGGGTATCTCTTTCCGTCAATGATCGAGCACACCACCACAAATTGTGCCAGGCTTTAACTTTTGGAAAGAACATCCTCCTAAAGCCTTTCTGCTAATTCGTGTGCATATATTTCAGTTACAAAATTAGTGAATTAAAGACAAATATTCGTCTTTGCACAAAAAACAGCCAGATAGATAGTTAGTATGTGTCGCAGCCGATGGATGCTTTTATCCCATGTAAAGACCTGGACAAAACTGTGATGGTGTTTAGCTCCATTTAGGTCCATGAACACATGTAAAGACCTGGACAAAACTGTGATGGTGTTTAGCTCCCTTTAGGTCCATGAACACATGTAAAGACCTGGACAAAACTGTGATGGTGTTTAGCTCCCTTTAGGTCTATGAACACATGTAAAGACCTGGACAAAACTGTGATGGTGTTTAGCTCCATTTAGGTCCATGAACACATGTAAAGACCTGGACAAAACTGTGATGGTGTTTAGCTCCATTTAGGTCCATGAACACATGTAAAGACCTGGACAAAACTGTGATGGTGTTTAGCTCCATTTAGGTCCATGAACACATGTAAAGACCTGGACAAAACTGTGATGGTGTTTAGCTCCATTTAGGTCCATGAACACATGTAAAGACCTGGACAAAACTGTGATGGTGTTTAGCTCCATTTAGGTCCATGAACACATGTAAAGACCTGGACAAAACTGTGATGGTGTTTAGCTCCATTTAGGTCCATGAACACATGAAGGAAGGTACCTTTTGAAATAGTGTTATCCGTCAAAGTCCGCACTCGCGTCCAATAGTAGACTGACGAGACGATCGCGATTATGGGCAGAATATACCTGCGCAGAATCAGCGGCACAGACGACGCACTGCATACTATTGATGCTGCGATGACGAGTACTTGGCCTGTTTTCTTTTCAGGCAACGTGTAGCGGGCTGGGATAATCTGCAGTGCGTCGTCTGTCCTGCTGAAATGACATAGGTGAGCGCCAGGCCTTACTGGGGACGCAACAGCTCTGAACTTACCGCACTCTCAGGTTGTTTTCAAGTCGACTGCTCTGAATTTTGTGTGAGACAGTACTTAAAGAAGCACTGTACATGCTAATGTCCACGATAAAGCTTATCCGTCGGCACAACAGATTTTACCATTTTAAAAGTACATTGAACTAGCTAAAACGTTAAGAGTACAAATTCGAGGACACTTTTGTCAGGAGATTGAACCAAAAAGTGGAAAAACCCCAAGCATTCAAACTGCACAAAAATATAAACTCAGCGCTTTTTTTTTTTCGTCAAACCTGATTCAGTCGTTTGATAATGGATGGATGTGTTGCGGCGTAAATCAGTGAGACTCAGCCAAATCAAAATGACATTGGAGAATTAACAAGGCATGATAGGGTATCCAACGAGGCCTGAGAGAATTGGAAAGACATGCTCAATTAAAAAGACTTTGGAGAGGTTTTCTTAAAGAATGGGATTTTGTGTGCAAATTAATGACTTTACGATGGGTGGGGAGAGAGAAGCATGGCAACGGAGGGAAAGGGCACGAGAGAGATACAATATTAAGTGTGTTATATTCAAGCTTCCCCTAGAGCGTAATACAACATAATTATTGAACTCTAACAGTTGTGTGTTATATACCAATAGATTCACATTGTATCGTTTGCAAAACTGACCTGTACGTACGCTTTGAACATTTCTTGCGTGTTGTTTATTTGAAGCACCTGTTTATGACAAGGAGAAAATCCTAAAAGGTATGTCACAATCTCTTTACAAAGCATCAATACCAGCAATTCGTCAAAAACAAAACCCCGTTGGAAGCAAATTGTCTCTCACAATAATTGCATGATGTTAATAACTTATCCAAGCCCTCGTTATTTGCAGAATCTCTCTCTTCCAGAGAATAACCTTATTAAGTGCAAGCATCGCAATCCCGCAGCAGCGAAGAAGAACCTGCCCTCGGCCAATAAACAGGCGTCTACCATGCGCGGAATAGTGCGGTTTAACTAGCCAATCACACACTTGATCGCAGACGAAGACAGCGACGATGGAATTAGGGTGGAGATTCCGCCTGATTGCCATTCTCTCCTTATCGTCAATAAATATTTGTCAATTTGCCCCATTTTCTCGTCATGCCTAACCGCCGTGGCCTGTTTAGGGGCAAGATGGATTCGTTTACACTCTACATGCATGTCCATTTTCTCCGGGTCTGTAGGGGCAAGAGGTTGAGAGGGAGAGAGAGAGAGAGAGAGAGAGAGAGAGAGGGATAGAGAGAGAGAGAGAGAGAAGGAGAAGCAGAGAAGGAGAGAGAGAGGGGGGGAGGGAGAGAGAGTTTATGCATCTGTGTGTCTGTCGTTTGTCTGCCTGAATATAAACATACGTGTTCATCTCAGTTCAACTGTTGAACGTTAAAGAGCTTTGGAATTTCATTGCGTGGGCAGTACAACTCGGATCTTGGTTTATAGTACATTTACGCCTTTACTCAGTCTTTAAAGGCCCAGTCTGCTTCAAATGGTTTACAGAACGATTTAAATCTTCTCACGAAAAAAGCAGTTCTAACCTTATGGAACACACTTGCAATAGCATTTAACAGCATTGAATGACACAGTTCGTTTGAATGGCTATTTAGCTTGCGTAAACCACACACCCGATTTCGTGGTTTATTTTACCCCTGAGCCATCGTGAACCCGTGTCACACACTTTCCTTTTTTTCACAATTTCGTCGTCAGTTTGTGATTTCAATGCGACTCGCTATATCTGTTAGAGCACGTAATTGTGTACCTCTGAATCTAAAATGCAACAAACGACTGCGAGTCACACGAACTTCAAACAAGCAAGCGATATGCAGAAAATTCGTCTGTTTGCGGAAACACGACCTTTGTGTGTGATCTGTTTCCGGGCTCCCTTTTTTAAACTTTTAAAACTTCGAGTTGTACTGATCTTGTCTGGATGAAAAAAGAAATCGTGTATGATTTAACAATGTGTGTGTAAAGCTACTCTTACACTGTGCCGAATTGCCCTTGTGAATAGCATTTTCCAATAATTCACAATGATCGGGACATGGTCGCAAGACTTTCGTAAATGTTCTTAACTATTCCTTACAATTCGTCTCTTGTTTTGAACATAGCAACTTGCTCCTAATATTGCTATTTTTTTCGCAACGTACTCGTTAGTACTCGCAAGACATTTGTAATCATCGCTATGTATTCGTGGCGCTAGCAAGCCATTCGCAACCATTCGTTATGCCTGTCTTTACATTGTGCCGAATATCCTTGCGAATATGAACATGTTGTATTCGGCAAAAAAATAGACACATGGACATGAATAATATAGAAAATTGGAAGCCTTACCAATCCTTGCGAATGTCTTACAAATGGTTGCGAGTGCTTGCAAATGTGTTCCGATCATTGAGAATACATACGCATCAAAATCGCCGTTTAGTTGCAAGACGTTTGCAAGATATTCTTACTGTTTTTAAAACATTCGCAAGCAATTGCAGTCACTCGCAAGCATTCGGAAGGCTTTCGCAACATTCTTATGAATTGGGAAGAAATGGTCAAAACATTCCTGAGAAATTCGTAATGAATTCGCAACCATTCGCAAGATGTTGGCAAAATGTGCACGAATAAAATCCTTACGAATGCTTGTGAGCGCTACGCATACCTTTACGATGATTACGAATGGTTTGCGAATACTTACGAGTACGTTGCGAAACATTCAGAATATGACTTCCTTGCGAATATTAGGAGTATGTTGCTAATGTTTGCAAAAAGAGACGAATGGTGGCGAATGGTTAACAACACTTGCGACCATGTCCCGATCATTACGAGTTATTGGCGAATTCTATTTGCAAGGGCAATTCGCCAGAGTGTAAGAGCAACATTACGAACAATGCGAATTGCATACTCGTTTTATTCGTAAAATGTTTGCAAGCACTCACAACACTCGCAAGGCCACTCACAACGTTCGTAATAGATCCGTGTATGAATTCGTATACAATCGCAATGATCGGTAGACATTCGCAAGCAGTCGCAACCATTCGTATGACATTCGCAAGGATTCGTAAGCCTTCGATTTTTCTCTGTTTTTTTCCTGTCCATTCGTCTCTTTTTTGGCCGAATACAACATTTTCATATTCGTAAGGATATTCGGCACAGTGTAAGACAGGCTTTACAAGCTGTCAATTTATTATTTATAGATTTTAAAAGTTAGTTCTAGCGCCAAAACGAGGCGTCCGATTGTGGTACTGGACAACCCAATCTGGCTGGCCACGCAAAAATCAATTCTTTGAAAAATGCGCGCTCTTTAGGGCACCTAGGATGTTCTCAAGTGGTGGGTGTTTAAACGAAATGGTGTTTGTACTGTGTGTAAAAGCCTGACAGTGTCTGTGATCAGAAACTGATGGTTTACGTGAAGCAGTGTGTGCATTATAGTACATTGTCTTCCAAATGAGATTCGCCGATCATTGTGTAGTCATCTCTTTGTCTGCGCCAGCATTTGTCTGCTTTCTATAACTGGTTCCGGGGGATTTTGATAGATACCGATATTATTGATATTGCGACTTGAAGAAGCACATTTGTCGGCTCATATGGTTAAGTGTATTTTCTGCGGCAATCCTGGTCATTCATGAGTAGCTGAACCTTCTTGTTAGTTCGTGTCCTTCAAAACATTCAGTACATTTATATCTATTTTGGTCTGAAAGTCATTAACTACATCCTGCTCATATGTTCGGAGAACCAGCATTATACACTTTATATCATACTGGGTTATAACCAGGCACCTGGCTTTCAGGGTATTTGACAGAGACAGTGATATTACTGAACCTTTGTTGTATATAATTATACAAGCTATTATTAGAGCGTACACACGTTTGCATGCATGGACTCGTGTCTGTTAGAAGGTCTTCGTACGATTATGAAATGGACCAACATGATAAAAATTATGCTGTAACCTTAGGTCAAGGTTGTGAAATGGTTTTGCAATAATTCTCCAACCCATCTGTTGACAACCCCTGGAGAATTATTAACAAAACATGCAAGAGAACTGGCCATCAGACAAATATTTGATACTAAATGTTGTATTACTTTATTCCTGAAAATTATGCTGTCAGTTATAATTTTACTTCTTGTAAGCGGGTGCAATGTTCAAAACAGCTATCCAATGATCACTATGCTAACAGGAGAGCGAGTGTACATTCACTAATTGTTTTCTTTGTTTCCTCGTGAATGTGCTGTGTGCGCGCTTGTTTCCTTGCATTGAAAAATACAAAAAGATAAATCTTCAGTGTGCGAGAGAGAGAGAGAGAGAGAGAGAGAGAGAGAGAGAGAGAGAGAGAGAGAGAGAGAGAGAGAGAGAGAGGGGGGGCGACAAAAAGAGAGGAACAGTGACAGACAGATAGACAGACAGACAGACAGAGAGAGAGAGACAGAGACAGAGAGAGAGCGAGACAGAGATAGAGAGAGAGAGTGATAGAGAGAGAGAGACAGACAGAGAGAGAGAGACAGACAGAGAGAGAGAGTGAGAGACAGACAGAAAATTAGACAGACAGACCCAGAGAGAGAGAGAGATAGAGTGAGAGAGAGAGAGACAGAGACAGAGAGTGAGAGAGAGAGAGAGACAGAAGGCAAAGAGAGAGAGAGAACGATAGAAAGAGCATTAGCATCAGATTGACCAATGCATTTTGTTGATCAGTTTAAATTAAGCTCGTTTGGGAATGAATGCGTGCGCGTGTGCGTGCGTGCGTGTTTATGTGCATCCGTGGATGTATGTACATGTGTACCTAAGAGTGCTAAGTGGATTGGAGAAGGGGAAAAAAATACAAAATATTTTTGTAATTTGGAGAAAAGACAGTTTGTCCAGAAGTCCATGTGTTTTTTGCAGAAAGAAGATGGTGAAGTTATTCATGATAATGCCTTGATAGTTAAAGAAGCACAGACTTTTTACGAGGAGTTATATACTTCAAGAGAAGCCGAACTGGTAAATCAAGAGATTGATGAAAACCTTGCTCATCCTGTATTAACAGATGATGAGAGTAAACAATTAGAAGGTAGACTTACTCAATGTGAGCTACTCAAAGCTGTTAAAAAATTAAACAACGACAAAAGCCCAGGATCAGATGGGTACACTGCGGAATTCTTCAAGTTTTTCTATTCCGACTTAGGAAAGTTTATGTTACGGTCTATAAATTGTGGATTTGAGAAAGGAGAAATGTCAGTGACTCAGAGACAGGGCGTTATAGTATGTATTCCAAAGGAGGGAAAAAATAAAACACTTTTGAAAAATTGGAGACCAATTACTCTGCTAAATACGGTTTATAAGGTTGCATCAACGTGCATTGCAGAACGGTTTAAACGTGTTTTGCCAAATTTGATTCATGATGATCAAAAAGGCTTCTTGAAGGGAAGATATATTGGTGAAAACGTCAGATTAATATATGATACCCTGTTCTACTCAAATAAACATAATATACCTGGCCTACTTTTGATGGTCGACTTTGAAAAGGCTTTCGACAGTGTTGCCTGGTCATTTATTGAAAAATCTTTGAGCAAATTCAACTTTGGAAATGACATGAAACGATGGATTTATACTTTTTATTGCAAAATTAAGTCCTGTGTTTCAGTTAATGGTCGGTATTCAGCATGGTTTAACGTAGGTCGAGGCACCCGGCAAGGGGATCCGCTGTCACCTTATTTATTCTTGATTTGTGCCGAAATATTGTCTCTTATGGTACGCCAGAACAAAAAGATTTGTGGTATGAATATTCTTGGCGAAAATATTTTATTGTCACAATTCGCCGATGATACCAGTCTATTTCTTGATGGTACAGAGCAATCATTTTGCGAAAGTATAAAAGTGTTACAACTTTTTGCATCACTATCAGGTCTGAGAATGAATTATGATAAAACAAATGTAGTTTGGTTAGGACCTTTAAAGTTTTGCAAAAGAAGATTTTTGCCTGATATGAATTTTACCTGGAACCCGGATAACTTTAAAGCACTTGGTGTTATTTTCTCAGTAAATGTATCCGAGGTTGTTTTTCTTAACTATAAAAATAAGTTAAAGGAAATTCAAAAACTTCTGAATTCATGGACCAGAAGGAACCTGACACCTTTTGGTAAAATAACAGTCCTAAAAACCTTGGCTATTTCCAAATTGACACATTTGTTTACGAATTTACCTGATCCAGACGAACAGTTTATGATGGAGTTAAATAATATTTTTTTCAAATTTCTTTGGGATGGAAAAAGAGATAAAAATTAAAAGAACTACGGTCACCCAATCCTATGAAGATGGAGGATTAAAGATGGTTGACGTGAAAAGTTTTCTGTCATCTCTAAAAATTGTTTGGTTAAAAAGAGTTGTTGGTCTTACTGGATTAATATCAAGATTATTGGCTAAAGCATGTCCATCTGTTATAACAATTAATACGAAAGGAGAGGAATTTGCAAATGTTTTGATGCAGAGAATAGAAAACCCGTTTTGGACCGATGTTTTTAAACATTATAAGAAACTACACGGAAAATGTGACCCTACAACCTTTAACGATTTTGTATCAGAATGTTTACATTATAATGTTAATATTCGCAGAGATAAAAAGACAGTGTACATTCAAAACTGGATCGACAATGGAATTGCTCAGATTGGTCATATTTTGGGACAAAATGGATACTTATCCTATAATGCATTTAAAATTAAATATCCAAATGTGCGAGGAGATTTTGTATTGTACCAAGGTGTAATCCAGGCTGTTAAAAAATATCAGAGAAAAATCGGCTTAGAATTTGATAAACATTTTATTATGACAGAGCCCAATGTGTGGAAATGTATTTGTAAAGGTAAGACACAACTTATTTACAAAAAGCTGAATGAACATGTTACGGTCCCAAAATGTATCCAAAAATGGTCTGAATCCTTAGACTGTTTGTTAGATAAGAAGGCTATTTTTCAACATGTTTTTAAAACAACAAAAGACACTTGTCTGAGATGGTTCCAGTACCGACTATTGTACAGAATTTTGCCCACAGAACGGTTTCTATTTTTGCGAAAAATTGTGGATACGTCATTGTGTACATTTTGTGGTAGAAATGAAGAAACCCTTTTACATATGTTTTGGGAGTGTGATAAAGTGCAGACTTTTTGGATAGAATTTGTAAATTGGCTAAAGGCGAACTGCACCCATTGTGACAATTTAAAACTGTCTAAAGAACTGGTTCTTCTTGGAGTTGCGAACAATGTTGTCACCGATAAAGCTTTTGATGTGTTAGTAATCTGTGCCAAACACCATGTATATATTTCCAAAATGAACAAAAAGACACCTCATTTTCAGACGTTTAGTAGAAATTTGAAGCAAAGATTTATTTGTGAAAAGTATAACGCAGTTGTAAATAATACAGTAGATAAATTTTACAAGGATTGGCGCCTGTATATGCATGTTTTGATGTAACCCTTTTATATATATATATATATATATATTTTTTTTATTTTTTTTTTCCAAAACCTTCTGATACTGCGACCACCAAGCTCTGAACATCCCCCCCCCACCCATCCTCCCACCCCATGTATGTTGTAATTGTTCAAGTGTTTTTCGGTTATATGGATCTGTCCTTTTGGTTAAGTGATGTCCTGTAATGTACAGAATTATATGTATCATTGTATGTAAAAAAAAAAATAAAAAAAAATTCACCAAAAAGAGAATAATAAAAAATAAAAACAAGTCGCGTAAGGCGAAAATACAATATTTAGTCAAGTAGCTGTCGAACTCAGAATGAAACTGAACGCAATGCCATTTTACTCGTAGCATCGTCAGGCCACCGCTCATGGCAAAGGCAGTGAAATTGACAAGAAGAGCGGGGTAGTAGTTGCGCTAAGAAGGATAGCACGCTTTTCTGTACCTCTCTTTGTTTCAACTTTCTGAGCGTGTTTTTAATCCAAACATATCATATCTATATGTTTTTGGAATCAGGAACCGACAAGGAATAAGATGAAAGTGTTTTTAAATTGATTTGGACAATTTAATTTTGATAATAATTTTTATATATTTAATTTTCAGAGCTTGTTTTTAATCCGAATATAACATATTTATATGTTTTTGGAATCAGCAAATGATGGAGAATAAGATAAACGTAAATTTGGATCGTTTTATAAATTTTTATTTTTTTTTACAATTTTTCGATTTTTAATGACCAAAGTCATTAATTAATTTTTAAGCCACCACGCTGAAATGCAATACCGAAGTCCGGGCTTCGTCGAAGATTACTTGACCAAAATTTCAACCAATTTGGTTGAAAAATGAGGGCGTGACAGTGCCGCCTCAACTTTCACGAAAAGCCGGATATGACGTCATCAAAGACATTTATCAAAAAAATGAAAAAAACGTTCGGGGATTTCATACCCAGGAACTCTCATGTCAAATTTAATAAAGATCGGTCCAGTAGTTTAGTCTGAATCGCTCTACACACACACACACACACACACACACACACACACACACGCACACACGCACACACGCACACACGCACATACACCACGACCTTCGTTTCGATTCCCCCTCGATGTTAAAATATTTAGTCAAAACTTGACTAAATATAAAAAGAGTGCGCGTCACTTTTCACCTGTGTGCACAGATCTGCATTCGTATTTTCGTCCATACAGCTCATAACTACTGTTGGGCTTCTCTGCAATGACAATCATCGTACGGATTCCTGGTAGCTTCCACCGTGTCTATTCCGGCTAGAGCCAGGAAAATGAAGATGCATTGCAGGGTCTTTTTGATTATTATTAGATCAGGACTGATTATTTCCTTGAGTCTGTAATGGACATTGGGACCAGCACAACGATCACGAACTGAACTGCCACAAAGTTTTCA
Organism: Littorina saxatilis; assembly: GCF_037325665.1. Lineage (NCBI taxonomy): Eukaryota > Metazoa > Mollusca > Gastropoda > Littorinimorpha > Littorinidae > Littorina > Littorina saxatilis. Next base: position 101,278,977 of record NC_090246.1, on the reverse strand, counting down.
CAGTTGCTGTGGGCATATCAACGAGGCTGACTCAGCTTATATGTCTTGTGTTATGTCTTATATGTCTTGTGTTATGTCTTTTGTCTTGTCGTTTGATACATGTTTCATGTCTAGCTCTTATAGTAAGACTGTAAAGTGTCAATAGGTTTTGTCAGTCGCTGCTGGCGTCTGTGCGAATGAACTAGCTTATGTCTTATATTTTGTCTTTTTTCGCATGTCTTATTTTATGCCGTATGTAAGACCCTGTAAAGTGCCACATAGGTTTTGTCAATCATTGTTACCGTCCGTTTGACTGACCAGGCTTATAATTAAAATGTTAAGTCTTGTCTTATATCATGTCTTTTGCCATATATATGCGAAGTGTCACATAGGTTTTGTTAGCCTCTGTCGCGTCTTTCTGACTGACCAAGATTATAATTCTCATTTCTTGTCTTATATCGTATGTCTTATGATTGGCTGGTTGCAAGACACCTTAGTTTAGAAAAGAAATTTGACAAATGTCCCCAGAGACTGGGCGTAGACAATATACCAAAAGGAAGAACATATGGGACAACTGCGCAGAGTACTGGTCAACTGCACTCGAAAAACTACATTTGGAAGCCATTCGGACTATAATCGGTGGTGTGCGCGGCACAAGCCACGATAAACTGTATAAAGAAAGCGGATTTTGTAACCTAAAAGAAAGACGGAGCAGACACAAACTGATTTTATATTACAAGATGGTATATGGCAAATGCCCTCATTACTTATCAGATCTCTTGCCACCTTTAACTTCTGATGTTAACCCCTACCATCATAGAAGACCATTAGAAAGAAGAGTCCCCATGTGCACAACTGAATTTTACCGCCGATCTTTTATACCATCTACTACTGTCCTGTGGAACACCTTGCCAGACAACATCAAAACAACTAACTCAATCAGCGATTTGAAACGCTATTTATCTACTCCTGATTATAACGTACCTGCCTATTATTACTGTGGTAAAAGACTGGAAGTGATTCACCACTGCAGAATGCGCCTAAACATGAGTAATTTGAATTCTGACCTGTGTAAACGCCACCTACAAGGAAACCCACAGTGCGCTTGCGGCTACCCGAACGAAACAGCTGACCATTATTTGACACATTGTCCTTTGTACGTAGATGCTCGCCTGTCTACAATAAACGCACTTCCTGTTAATTACAGACATGTTGAAATATTGTTAAATGGTAGCGAAAACCTTTCTCTTTGCACTAACAAGCTTGTTTTTGAAAGTGTCCAATCGTTTATCCATGAATCTGGTCGTTTCTGTTGATTTGACTCAGTACCCATATTCAAGCCAACAAACCTTATTTTATATGCATTTTTCAAATGTATATTTATCGAGCTACTGCTTACTTGCCACAGGACTATGGTTTATAATGTACTATGTATATTCTTATTTGTATGCGCTGCCAACTTCATCTTTTATATGTACCTACCGTTTTCTCCTCCCTCCTCCACCCTCCCCCCTCTTCCTCCTGCTAGCTTTTTCTTATTCTTTCTGATTTACTTTAACTATGCTCTTCTTGTAGATAGTTCAACAATTGATAAGTATTGCTTGTCCGACATCATATTTGCGTTATTTTCCTACTACGTAGGGCGCGTAATATAAGCGTTTGCTTGAGTTCGTGTCCCTATTGTTTATCGTTGTATTTTTGTATCATGTTTGATTTAATAAAACATTGTTTAAACCAAAAGGAAGAAGACAATATATAAATGCTTAGCAATCATTCTGTCCTTGGGAAAAGGGCTAACGGCCTGCAGATCACTGACCCACCACCAAGGGCAATTCGATTCGAAGGCGTCAGTTTAGTCCAGGTACATGTATTCATTACTTTCATCCGTCTATGCTCCACTCTTCGCCCGGTCCGGCGCCCATGTCCTCAAACAAAAGCCGACATTTTCCATTATGCTGGCATTCTTTATGGCTACCTTGGTGGCTTCGATCTTTATCCACTCTCTGGGAGCATGTTGGTGTCCTTTGTTTGGTATACTGCCAGCACTAAGTCTCCGAGTCCCTGCCCTTTCCTTTTGCAGATGTATGGCTTTCATCCATTCTCTGCGGGCAAGGCTGTCAGCTCGTATCTGGCTGACCAGCCCCTTGTCTGCTGCTTTCTTGGTGACTTCATTCCTCTTGTAGTCAAGTCTGATCGGCTATCTCGATGGCCCTCCGCCCCTTGAGACCAAGGCTTTGTCTTCTTCCCGCGGTATATTGCACACGCCTAGTCTTTGATGGCATTGCTAAACTTTTATTCAGATAATTATATATGGCGGTCGTTCCATCTCTGCGACTCAGTCAGACCAGTCGCATTGTGCTTACCATGGAAATATCATCACTTTCTTGGCGTCTTTCATTCTGTATGCTGACATTGCCGAACTACGCCGAAGTACATTTTCTAATTCCATCTACATGCCTCGTGCTTTTCATAATCATTAAATTTCCATTATCCACCCTCGGAGACCTTGGCTGAAGGGCGCATCATTTTGAATTATTCTCTTTGTTTCTGCATGCTAATTTTATCGACGCTCATGTGTGCCTCTTTGGTTGTCCCTTTCCAGTCAGCGTCCATCTCAATATCTGTATCTGTATCATTGTGTACGTGATTGTGTGTTTTTTAGTATTTATTTGAAGATTTTTTAAATGTGTATTGTTGCTGTAATAAAGATTATTATATTGAAGATTGATCGTAAGGCGCTTAGAACTATATTAGGATTTGCGCCATATAAATACGCCTATCATTATTATTGTTATTTTTGTGTGTTTTTCCAGATACATCGCCATCATCCATCCCCTGAGGCCCAGACTGACCGGACGAATCGTACTGACCATCATCGTGGGGATCTGGCTGGCGTCCATCCTCCTGGCACTGCCCAACATCATCTACTCCGAGGTGTATACCTGGAACGAGTCGGGTCGCACCATGTGCTACATGCACTGGCCCGACATCCAGTTATCACATCAAAGCGACCAGGATCTTATGTGAGTGTTGGCGGTTTAGTAAGCGTGGATGGAAGGATGGATGGATGGATGGATGGATGGATGGATGAGAAGGTGGACGGGTTTGTGGGAGGGTGGGTTGGTGAACGGGTTTGTGAGTGGGTTGGTGGGTGGACGGGTTTGTTGGTGGGTAAATGGATGGATGGATTGATGGTTTGATTGACTGATGGATGGATGGATGGATGGATAGATGGATGGATGGATGGATTCTTTAATTGCAGTGCCCTTCAAAACTGCAAGTGACCCGTCAATGCTACACATTCGTTTTATTTCATTTTTGTTTGTTTAAGACAGAGCACGAAATTTGATTCTGTTATCTTGTCCAAGACGTCGAATTACGTAACGGGTTCGAGATATTCCAAACAGCGTGTTAACAGCGTGTTAACAGCGTGTTAACAGCGTGACTCCTTTTTATTAGAAAGAAAAATCAATCAGTTACCGTATTAGCTGAAATATTGCAACCGTCATACAGGGCAGCGATGGATACAATAGGGATGACAATGACTAAATTGAGGTAATCTCTTTTTCTGTCGTAAAATCACAGCGCATTCGCTGAGAAAATATGCTGTCTTTTTGTGGGGTATGAATTAGTGCGCAGCAAGGTATTCGCCCTCACTCTTCCAAGGCTGTCTCGGCTCCATTAGCTAAAACGTCGCGTTTTATTTACACGTGGATTGGGATGTCTGGGCGTTATCGCCTCAGTTCCACGTTCGGCATTCACGACACCGCCCTCTCTTGGTTTAGGAACTACCTCCAGAACCGCTCTCAGACTGTCACCACTGATTCGTTCTCTTCTCAGCCTGTCCCTGTCCGCTTCGGCGTCCCACAAGGATCTGTCCTTGGCCCTGTCCTTTTCACCCTGTACACCCAACCCCTCTCCCTGGTCATCGAACGCCACGGCCTGAACTACAACTCCTTTGCCGATGACACGCAGCTCCAGAACAGCGCCAAGCCGGAGGACGTTGACGATCTCCTTGGATCCATCTCCAGTTGTTTCACTGACATCAAGAACTGGATGACTGAGAACAAGCTGAAGCTGAACAGTGAGAAGACGGAGGCCCTTCTCGTTGGAACACGACAGAAGATTGCTTCCCTCACTGTGACCGACCTCCAGCTGGATGACGCGACTGTTCCATTCTCCCCTGCTGTCAAGAGCCTTGGCGTCTTTCTCGACTCCACTCTCTCCATGCAGACACACATCTCCTTCATCATCAAGACCTGCTTTTTCCACCTACGACGCATTGCCTCCATCCGTCGCTACCTCACCCACGACGCCTGTGTCAAGCTGGTTGTCTCCCTCATCTTCAGTCGTCTGGACTACTGCAACTCCCTTCTGGCTGGC
>NC_090246.1:101244615-101269615 GCF_037325665.1 Littorina saxatilis | reverse complement strand
ACAGTAAGTCATCCGGTCAGTCAGTCAGATAGTCAGACAATATTTCATCCGGTCAGTCAGTCAGATAGTCAGACAGTAAGTCATCCGGTCACTCAGTCAGATAGTCAGACAGTAAGTCATTCGGTCAGTCAGTCAGATAGTCAGACAGTAAATCATCCGGTCAGTCAGTCAGATAGTCAGACAATATTTCATCCGGTCAGTCAGTCAGATAGTCAGACAGTAAGTCATCTGGTCAGTCAGTCAGATAGTCAGACAGTAAGTCATCCGGTCAGTCAGTCAGATAGTCAGACAGTAAGTCATCCGGTCAGTCAGTCAGATAGTCAGACAGTAAGTCATCCTGTCAGTCAGTCAGACAGTAAGTCATCCAGTCAGTCAGTCAGATAGTCAGGCAGTAAGTCATCCGGTCAGTCAGTCAGATAGTCAGACAGTAAGTCATCCTGTCAGTCAGTCAGATAGTCAGACAGTAAGTCATCCGGTCAGTCAGTCAGATAGTCAGACAGTAAGTCATCCAGTCAGTCAGTCAGCTAGTCAGACAGTAAGTCATCTGGTCAGTCAGTCAGATAGTCAGACAGTAAGTCATCCGGTCAGTCAGTCAGATAGTCAGACAGTAAGTCATCCGCTCACCCAGTCAGATAGTCAGACAGTAAGTCATCCGGTCAGTCAGTCAGCTAGTCAGACAGTAAGTCATCCGGTCAGTCAGTCAGATAGTCAGACAGTAAGTCATCCGGTCAGTCAGTCAGATAGTCAGACAGTAAGTCATCCGGTCAGTCAGTCAGATAGTCAGACAGTAAGTCATCCTGTCAGTCAGTCAGACAGTAAGTCATCCGGTCAGTCAGTCAGATAGTCAGACAGTAAGTCATCCGGTCAGTCAGTCAGATAGTCAGACAGTAAGTCATCCGGTCAGTCAGTCAGATAGTCAGACAGTAAGTCATCCGGTCAGTCAGTCAGATAGTCAGACAGTACGTCATCCGGTCAGTCAGTCAGATAGTCAGACAGTACGTCATCCGGTCAGTCAGTCAGATAGTCAGACAGTAAGTCATCCGGTCAGTCAGTCAGATAGTCAGACAGTAAGTCATCCGGTTAGTCAGTCAGATAGTCAGACAGTAAGTCATCCGGTCCGTCAGTCAGATAGTCAGACAGTACGTCATCCGGTCAGTCAGTCAGATAGTCAGACAGTAAGTCATCCGGTCAGTCAGTCAGATAGTCAGACAGTAAGTCATCCGGTCAGTCAGTCAGCTAGTCAGACAGTACGTCATCCGGTCAGTCAGTCAGATAGTCAGACAGTACGTCATCCGGTCAGTCAGTCAGATAGTCAGACAGTAAGTCATCCGGTCAGTCAGTCAGATAGTCAGACAGTAAGTCATCCGGTCAGTCAGTCAGACAGTAAGTCATCCGGTCAGTCAGTCAGACAGTAAGTCATCCGGTCAGTCAGTCAGATAGTCAGACAGTAAGTCATCCGGTCAGTCAGTCAGACAGTACGTCATCCGGTCAGTCAGTCAGATAGTCAGACAGTAAGTCATCCGGTCAGTCAGTCAGACAGTACGTCAGTCGGTCAGTCAGTCAGATAGTCAGACAGTAAGTCATCCGGTCAGTCGGTCAGTCAGTCAGATAGTCAGACAGTAAGTCATCCGGTCAGTCGGTCAGTCAGTCAGATAGTCAGACAGTAAGTCATCCGCTCAGTCAGTCAGACAGTACGTCATCCGGTCAGTCAGTCAGATAGTCAGACAGTAAGTCATCCGGTCAGTCAGTCAGATAGTCAGACAGTAAGTCATCCAGTCAGTCAGTCAGATAGTCAGGCAGTAAGTCATCCTGTCAGTCAGTCAGATAGTCAGACAGTAAGTCATCCGGTCAGTCAGTCAGATAGTTAGACAGTAAGTCATCCGGTCAGTCAGTCAGATAGTCAGACAGTAAGTCATCCGGTCAGTCAGTCAGATAGTCAGATAGTCAGACAGTAAATCATCCGCTCAGTCGGTCAGATAGTCAGACAGTAAGTCATCCGGTCAGTCAGTCAGCTAGTCAGACCGTTAGTCATCCGGTCAGTCAGTCAGATAGTCAGACAGTAAGTCATCCTGTCAGTCAGTCAGACAGTAAGTCATCCGGTCAGTCAGTCAGATAGTCAGACAGTAAGTCATCCGGTCAGTCAGTCAGATAGTCAGACAGTAAGTCATCCGCTCAGTCAGTCAGATACTCGAGGGCCCCAAAGGGTTTAAAATCGTGATCGTGATTGGCGTTTTTTGACCTTTCTGTGACCGTGATTGCCGAAATTTCCATTTCTGTGATCGTGATGGGACTTTGCCCGTGATCCGTGATGACAAAAAAATCAAGTCTCGTGATCGTGATCGTCATTTGTTTTCGTGATCGTGATGGGCATTATTGCAAAGCATTTTATTTTCAACGTACATTTTTTCACAGCTGTATCACTCTATGATCCTCTATTCGTCAAGGAGCCAATACTGATTGAAGGGAAGCAACAACACATTCAGAAATATGATTTTGACAGCGATTGCTTCCCTTTAAGAGAACCAATCACACAAAAAAAGAGATCCAATCAGAAGGCGAATTGCAAAAGTCTGCCAAACTTCATCCAATGGAAGGGCTTCGTGCTAAAGCCTTTTGAGTGCATTCAGTCAAATTCGAATTCGAAGATCAAAAATGGCGTGCAGCGGTACTGTCATCGAACTGTTATATTTTGTGGATTTAAACTAGACCAAAGCAGGCGGCGAGAATGCCTTCCTTGATAGAAAGGTCAGGCTACGGGTCCATCTTTCCGAAGACGAAATGTCAAGGTATGTTGATCTATTCAGGGCCGGACTAGGTAAGTACTAGGGGTGGGGGGTCCAGGGGGCAAAGCCCCTTGGTGGGGGTCTAGGGGGTGGGGGTCTAGGGGGTGGGTGAACGTTTTTTGATGTTTCTGGAGGGAAAGGAAGCCTCTCCTTGAACGAAAAAGGTAAATTCGACAGCAAGCTGTATAGGCAATGAAGAAGAATTGAGATTGTAAGGACTCATACTTTTCATCACAAAAATCGTTGAAGAAAAATGTCTTTCGAAAGGGGGTGAGAGGTGCGATTTCTCCTCGGATTTCATGATGATCCAGATGCAACCCCCCTCCCTCCGCCCCCCCCCCCCCCAAAAAAAAAGCGTTTGGGAGGTACATGCTTAAGCCAGGGGGGGGGGGGGGTTGCGCAACCCCTGTAACCCCCCCCCCCCCCCTATTCCGGCTCTGTCTTTGTTGCTCTATGACTGTTCTGAATGTAGGCAAAGATCTTGAAATTTGTTCAAGATCTTTGAGTTTGATTGAGATCATTGACATTGTCGACATTGCCACGTCCGGCTGTCACTCGCTCAGTGTGACCTCGACTGGCTCGAGTCTGATCGAGTCTGCGTGTAGCCAAAACCGAAACTAGAAATGTTTTTCATCCCAGCAACGTGGACACGCTTGGCATAGATTCTAATTGTCGCTTCTTTGCATTAAGCTTGGATTTATTTTAGCGCCTGTAAACTTATCAACAATGGGTTAAATTCAGGAACTATGGCGGGGAGACGTGCCAGTTTGGGTCACTTGATCCTCATGTCAAAGTCGATCAAAGTCATGTTCGTTGGGGATTTTGTTATTATAGACTCTACCATCACACATACATGTACTTTAATTTCAATCTACCCAATAGTTTTTGAGAAAATGGGTTTAAAAGATTTAGCTCTGGAAATGTGAAATTGTGCAAGTATTACGTTGATTTTTGTTTTCACGATCACGAACACCAGTGGCAAATCACGGTCACGGTAAAAGTTGCAGGTACAGAAAGCACGTGTCAAAGTAAACACAACCACACAGTAATTCGCTCCTCTGGATCTATTGTTTATTCAACACAAAGTGACAACTGTTGCACTTTTTAATTTTTTTGTTAATTCTCTTTCATTCACACATAGAAATACATATCATGATTTGTAATCAGTAACAAGAATGTTGTTTTCATTGTTTTTTTATCTCGTTCTCTCTCTCTCTCATACAGACACTCACAGGAATATATACTCCAGGGACGGAGCAGTTAAGCCAGAGGGGGGGGGTACAACCTGGGGTCCAGGGGTAGACCTAGTGGGGTACATGGACACTCAATAATTATCCCCGAGTACGCTAGTACTAGGGCTCAGCAGACTTTAATCGTGTGTCTGTCTGTGTGTGTGTCTTTCTCCACTTAACAGCTTATTGCTGGGAAACTACTGGGCGCAGTTCGTTCAAAAGTTGATACACTAACTTGATAATAGGTCCGATTGATCGTATTAAAACTTCATAATGTTACCTTGGACCTAAATGCGAAATAAACCACAAAAACGACTTAGCCGTAGGAGGAATTTACACCGGCGGGGCAACACGCAGCCATTGAGCTGATAGAACAGCCGAACGCGTCACACAGTGACGAGAAATATAGCGTCATAAAAAGCATGCATCTCGTGCGATACGATTTGCCAGGCTTTGCGCGTTGTGTGTTTAAATAATTTGATTTTTTGTGTACTCCATTTTCTACCAAGCGTTGGTTGCTCGGTCGCGACTGCGGTGGTTTAGAGGTCGCGATTTTGTGTTTTGATTCTTATCATATTAATTTGTATTTTTTCTTATGGTTTCCTTTGTTTACATATGTTTCAGTCTTTTACCTTCACTTTACATTAAAGAATTTGGTAAAACTACCTGGGGCGTGATAAATGCAAGAATGCACGAGCCAGGACAGTAAAAGAACTTCGTGGGCCACCAGTTCACCAGTTATGAAGAGGGTCGGCAGTATATTTTTCACTGTGATCAAATAAAAGAGAAAGGCCAGTCACCACGCATATCCTCGGCTCGCATGCAATGTACTTATTTTAGCAAAGGGAATGCCTGTAATTCACACAGAGCAATTACTTGGTCTTAAACGTGCACAAGACAAAAACTTTCATACTGGGGGAGCGAGCCAGTCTGAAGAGTACTCGGGTCCAGCGCGAGCGTTTTTTATTAGTCAACAATTAAACAATAGCTCAACCAACCGATTAATTGGTCAACTACTGAAGCAGATAGTAAGTCGGCGAGTTTGTGAGTGAGTGAGTGAGTGTGTGCTTGAATCAGTGAGTGAGAAAGAAAGTGACTGAAGTATAAGTTTAGGCTGAGGACTCGCAAGTTCACATGTCCATTGCGGGGCGATGCGGGGATGTGGGTCCGTGTGTTCTGCAGGGAACTTGCACTTTCACTCTTCTCTTTAGTCAACAAAAGACAGGACAAAGAAGAGACAAAGAAGAGAAAACATACTTATAAATAAATAAATAGATTTTGTTTAAAGCAAAGACATTAAAACAAGTCCGGTGAAAGAAATGCATCTTTGTTTTTGTGTTTAAATTATCTCTTCTAACTCCCATGAGGAAACTTGTTCTCGATGACAGCGGCCGACAAATTGTCTGACCCAGTTTTTCTTCTGCCAACAAAACCCGGTGTTCATGTCACCACATCTACCCCCCCCCCCCCCTCCCTCATCCCTCCCCCCAAAATCAAAATAGCACCCAATTGGGCTGCCTTTCAAATTCAGTTGAAAGCGACATCTTGATTCCTGAGGGAGGCTTTTTTCCTTTCCAAATTATAACCAGTAATGCCGTGGAAAAAAGAAAACTTCAACGTCAAGATTTAACAAAAGAAGAATTAAACGAAGCAGAAAACGAACGACAAAAAAAAGAAAAGAAAGCACAACAAAGTTAAAAACAAACACACAAAAAACACACCATTGAACCAAAAGTTTTAACAGCAGGGGAAAACGACATTCAAGTTGAACAAGGATAAACGCGCGCACTCACCCGTGTGCCTTTTACATACACACGCACGCGCACGCACAGCTTGGGGCGGGGACGTAGCTCAGTTGGTAGCGCGCTGGCTTTGTAGCCAGTTGGTCGCTATCAGCGTGGGTTCGATCCCCACGTTCGGCGAGAGATTTATTTCTCGGAGTCAACTTTGTGCAGACTCTCTTCGGTGTCCGAACACCCCCGTGTGCACACATGCGCACGAAAAAGATCCCACGTTCACAGCGAAAGTCTCAGGACTTGGAAAACACGAAGACACGCATGCATCATCTCTCGTCTCCGATTATCATGATCGTATTTCGATACTTTGACGAGACAAACCCAATGCTGGTGTGTCGAAGAAGACAGCCACAGCGGGCTTGTTCGAATCAAAGTATCACACCATATCTTCAACGTATTACCAATACCTGTCCCAATATAGACCAGTTGGTCTAAGAGGACGTTAAACCCTAATAGTCACGCACAGCTTCTTTTGTTGACTCTACAGGTCATAATCTATGTACATATATAATGAATTTGCAAAACTAAACAAACTTAGCTACATTTCTTGCTAACAATCCTGAATACATGAACACAATTGCATTAAATTCACTGCCTTTGATTTACATTTCCACATACCTTGGTACGGGACCCTGTGGATTAGAATGTCAACGTTTCCAGACGAAGAAGGGTAACATAACTCTGTATCTGTCTTATTTTCAGCATCTCTTGTTCAAGTACATGACGTCAAAAATGTCTTGTTGTCAGTAAGACGTTCCATTATACCTGTTTATGTTGAGCAGATGTTACAAATGTTAGTAACACTCAGTTGGGGGCATTCCTCAACTGTCTCATAGAGCCATCTGAAATGATTGACTATTTGGTCTTTCTTTCTTTCTTTCTTTCTTTCTCTCTCTCTCTCTCTTACCATGTCTCTCTCTCTCTCTCTCTCTCTCTCTCTCTCTCTCTCTCTCTCTCTCTCTCTCTCTCTCTCTCTCTCTCTCTCTCTCTCTCTCTCTCTCTCTCTCTCTACGAGGAGGAGATGGTTAGGTAAATGAAGGTCAAATGATTGTGCCTGCTTCGATTGTGAAATGCGGATCACGGGGAAACTCCAACAGACTTGCGAATGATGAATGTTACCGCGTCAGAAATATATTGAAGTTTATTGAAGAATTTATTTTTCGTACTTTAGAAATTAAGATTGTTTTGAAAGTTAGTGATGTTTTATTTGGTTTGCATTCTGTAATGGTGAAAAAGGCAACTATGTATAAATTGAACCACATTATCTTAATCGGAAAGATGTGCGTTAGTATATATAAAAAAACAAATTCGATTTTACCGTTGGAAAGTATTTTTAATAGGCAGTTACAGATAAGAAGCATTTTTGTGTGAGTGTTCGAAGAACAAAACGTTAAAAAAAAGTTAGCTTGTTGTACTCGATAACATGTATTTCATTCATTGTATGAGATATTGTTGATTGTTGTTATTTATTTGAATAAAATTGTAAAAAAAAAAAAAAAAAAAAAAAAAAAATTGTACCTGTACATTGGAGTGTCCGTGTAACGGCTGGAACAGTAAATATTCATTAACACAGTTTTAAAATTACCTCATGATCATTTGGCTCTGCTTGTTGCAAAAAACAATATATTTGGTCACAGAGAGAGAGAAAAAAAAAAAAAAAAAAAAAGAAATATATTGAGGCAATTATATTCTGTTATTCTGTTCTTCCCCCTTTACTCAAACGCCATTTTCCTTATTAAATATCAATCAATCAATCAATCAATATGAGACTTATATCGCGCGTATTCCGTGGGTACAGTTCTAAGCGCAGGGATTTTTTTATTTTTAATTTTTATGCAATTTATATCGCGCACATATTCAAGGCGCAGGGATTTATTTATGCCGTGTGAGATGGAATTTTGTTACACAATACATCACGCATTCACATCGGCCAGCAGATCGCAGCCATTTCGGCGCATATCCTACTTTTCACGGCCTATTATTCCAAGTCACACGGGTATTTTGGTGGACATTTTTATCTATGCCTGGAAATTTTGCCAGGAAAGACCCTTTTGTCAATCGTGGGATCTTTAACGTGCACACCCCAATGTAGTGTACCCGAAGGGACCTCGGTTTTTCATCTCATCCGAAAGACTAGCTCTTGAACCCACCACCTAGGTTAGGAAAGGGGGGAGAAAATTGCTAACGCCCTGACCCAGGGTCGAACTCGCAACCTCTCGCTTCCGAGCGCAAGTGCGTTACCACTCGGCCACCCAGTCCAAGTAATAAAGATGTACGTGGACACAAAAACCTCGCCCCCAACCCCACCCGCCAAAAAACGAAAATAGAAAAACACACAACAGCAGAATAGATTAACATACAAAATGAACCGCGTGCAGCCTGTCGAGAAACAAAGCGACCGTTCAGACCCTCAAGAAAATATAATGGCCGCCCGAATTTCCACAGCTTGTTTCTGACTCGACGCTTAACATTTCTGTCTCGATGTTATAAAGACTTGGAATTATGTCATGCTCATTGGCCTAAAATGTTGATGTCATCATGAAACTGCAGATTCAGATTTGCCCTAGGCCAGCCTCAAACGATGCCAATTGCCCTTCTTTATCCTGACCCCATCGTTAGGCTGATGGAGATTCCCGATCCAGACTCTTGAAGACTGATTCAAGTTGGAAAGGTTACGTACTCACTGCGGTTTGTCTTCAAAATAGTTAGAAATGCTGAAGGCTGAATGCCAGGCTGTTAAAGAACGTCCGCTGGAAACCGTTAGGCTGCACAAGCGTGCCTCAGCCGTTGAGTGTGTGTGTGTGTGTGTGTGTGTGTGTGTGTGTGTGTGTGTGTATGTGTGTGCGTGTGTGTGTGTGTGTATGTGTGTGTGTCTGTGTGTGTCTGTGTGTCTGTGTGTGTCTGTGTGTTAGTGTGTGTGTGTGTGTATGTATGTGGGTGTGTGTGTGTGTGTGTGTGTGTGTGTGTGTGTGTGTCTGTGTGTTAGTGTGTGTGTGTGTGTATGTATGTGGGTGTGTGTGTGTGTGTGTGTGTGTGTGTGTGTGTGTGCGTGCGTGTGTGTGTGTGTTTGTGTGTGTTTGTTGGGGAGGGAAGCCGATGGAGTGGGGATGATTGGGTGGATGGTGGATGGGGATGGGATGTGGAGGCAGGGGGGGGGGGGTAGTAAGGGTGTTTGGGTTTGTTTGGTGGGTTTTTTTTTACCCAGCAACACTCGTCCTGCTAGATCGTAAGGAGTCGAGCCTAGCTGTTTGTGTTGGGTATTATTCGTTCCTCATTGTCAATTGACCACAGTTCAAGTCACTCATCTTGCAAAGCTCATCAGAATATTATCTATTTGGGCAACACATTTCAAGAAAATCCCTTGATGCTTACGATCGTATGATATATATCCCAGCCTATTCTTGGACTCTGTGACACAGCATAACACTCCAGGAGTTTGGAGGATTGATAAGAAAATTATACAACACGTGCACCCGTTATTTTATCCCTGTCAAGCGAGGATGTTAACATGATGATGAAGAACAAAATGAGAATCTGATATCCTGGTGGGGAGACGAAGTCGGTTTGGGGAACAGGGTGTATATATGCAGAAGGGAGAGAATAGATAACAGGCCAAAATAGATGAACATGAACGCACTGAAATAATAAAAAAAATGACGTAGAACGTTGATCATGGAGATCAACCCAGAGGTACGTTCGTTGTTGGTTGTTCGCGGGGCCCATTTAATTTTGTTTACTCTCACAGCCCAAGAGGGTTGAAGATGGCTGTAAACGTTACAACAGGACGCTTGCTCCGACAACATGTCAGACGATACAGCCAGTGATCGATGCGATCTTCTGCTTGCCTGGTGTATCGTGACCATGAGATGTCCAGAAGAAAAGCTTTGAACGAGCGTTAGGCAAACACTAATCGTATCTTGCTGACCCTCTCGCAGCCCCAGGAGTGATGCATGAGTTTACTTGTACTTTTCAACATAACTTCAATTGAAACTGTTATGTCTGAGTGCGTCTGAAGTTTAAGATGGAGATGAAAGAAGCGTTTGCAGTAAACGACGTGATCAATTTTGTTTACCGACGGGCAAGTTGGAGATTGAATGATAAAAACGGGTGTTGTATCTCCCCTGGTAGGGATACAAGAAACAGAGGGGTTTTCTGACACGGAAATGTCCTGTTTCTGCTGTTAATTACTTTAGTGCTTCAATCAAACTCCATCAACATTGTTCAAATTGAAAAATCAAGAACTCTAACACATATTTATCCTGCATACGTGAGAGAGACACCCGTGAGATAATAATCGTTCAAATCACACGTGTGTATATCATGTAAATGAGGTCATGTCAAGCAAGTCTGGCAGGGACCTGTTTTTTTCCACTGCTTATGATGCCAAAGTCACCGAGACAAACGTCATTATAGAAACAAAAATTGCGCTCGCTAATTACCCTCGATGAATCTTTAGAACTAACACGTCACGCCACACTTTCAGAGTGACGTTTCTTTGCTTTGACGTAATAGATTGCACGAGGCTTTAGAAGAGATCGAGGTTCCAAAACAAGCGTCTTCAATTTAGTTGCCTCGACTGCAGGACATTTTCAGTAAAATACACGTAAGTACAGTATGTAGGATAAACAGAATACTACATGGCTTGCTGTTTCGTACCAGATTTACACTTGTTGCTTTTTTCAAATAGTGAACAGCTCGCTTTCGCTCGCAGTTCAATATTTAAAAAAAACAACTCGTGTAAATCTGGTACAACACAGCAAGCCATGTAGTATTCTCTATATATATGGATAAGCAGATTTAAGTTTATCTTTAAGTAGGGTTCCATGGATTTGGGGCCATTTTTCAAAACACGTTTTGTGGTTAGCCAAGTACACTCCTTTGTTCTCAACAGAGCAAAAACGGAAAACTTGTGCTGAAGGTTCGCATACACTTCAACCTCTCAACAGAATCTGTGTCAGGGAAAAGAGAGAATATTTGCCAATAGATGCAGTCTGAATGGGCCAGTAAAGAGTCTCCTAGGAAAGATAGACAAAGCAAGAATAAATCCCTGACCATTTAGCCTCACCCGGAGGGATTATGGTACGCACTGGCGGTCAATCCCAAACAGCAGCAAAGGGGGGATTACACTGCAGTCCTGCAGCAAACCCTAACATTGGGAGGGGGTGTGCTACTTACTCTAGACGCAGCAAACCCTAACGTAAAACCTTATCCCCGGAATGACCAGAGGATTACGTGCTCCAGATTTCTGCCTGCCTCACGAACTGGTTTCACACCTGACAATCAAGACCTTCAATTGGCCGCGGCAAACGTGACTCAACGCTTGCTTCCATCAGCTCACAGTGTGACTTTGGACAATGGCCACACATGACCAGAACTCAGAGCTCTCTCAGAATGAAGAAGAAGCACGGCGTGGATGACTCAGATTCCCCCCCCCCCCCCGCTGGTCCGAAAAAGACCAGAAAAGGAGACCACGCTTTTGGTCTGCACTGATGGTCTTAGATGGAGTTGGTTAAACAAATAACATTTCTTCTTTTTTTCTTGCTAGCTCGCATCGGTATTCCCAAACCTAGAAATGACCGAAAAAAATACGTGTTCCCCA
Source organism: Littorina saxatilis (assembly GCF_037325665.1). NCBI lineage: Eukaryota > Metazoa > Mollusca > Gastropoda > Littorinimorpha > Littorinidae > Littorina > Littorina saxatilis. The sequence goes on along the minus strand of NC_090246.1, from coordinate 101,258,205 downwards.
GTCTGTGTCTTCTGCGCGGAACTCATCAATAATTGTAAGCTTCGCTCATAGTCCAGGCATCTTAGCCACTTTAGTGAAGGGAACGTTGAAGTGACAATGACTAGGTTTAAAATGTCCCTTATCAGAAAGTTCAACCTCAGTCCTTTGATGTTTATTAAACACATTTTCATATAAAGTTGGCGCTTCATACGGAAAAATGGCTTTGAAATTGACCCAAATCCTTCTTTGGGCTCTGTAAATGTCGTTTGGGGGTATGGTTGTAAAATGGTATCTACTGGTCACCCCAATGTATAAACTGAAAACTCTTTCTGCACCAGAACACGCAGAAAGGATTGTATCTGCCTGATGTCTGATGCTTTTCAAAATCCCCAACCACTAACACCTTCAAAACGGACTTTAACTGACACTGTTGTTTTTCCCTATATAATCCTTACTATTTTTCCGAGACGTCGTCGTGTTGTGTATTTAGCTTGCCACAACCTCATACATGGTCCTAAAAGTTAAAGTTGAAGAAAATACTAAAGATAAATGAAAAAGCTGACGCAGTGTCATTCGCACCGTGAATCCCCCCATGGGAACATACTAAAGTCTGGTTCCAAATAGGCTCAATTTCCTTCTATTTCTTTGTATTTCTGCCTCGTAGGGGTAGGGGTGTTCAAACCAAAGGCACCTTTAAACCAAAATTCAAATCACACATCTTACAATACTAAGACACTCAGCAGTAAAAGGGTGTCTGCTGGTAAAAAATTCCAAACAATCCTAAAAGTACTTCACTACTAAAAGTGCTTTTAAAAAGAGCCGTTATTTTTCCCTCTATATTCAGTATTGTGTTTTCTGCGAACATGTAGTCTATTTAGATGGTTGTCGTGTGCACTTGAGTTGCTAAAGCGTTTTCAGTTGGGCATATGTCGAAAAGCAAAGAATTAGCCCTTTGAAAACCATCAGAACTGTCACACAAAAATAACATTTACCTACCTCACCAACTGACCAAACATAGGGCTTTTCCTTATGTATTATGTATTGTCGTGTTTTTTGTAGCATACTTGTGAAAACAGCCACCACTGTTGTAAATGATACTTTAAAGAGCATTATTTCATTTTTACAGTTGAAGGACAACCTGGACTGCCGTATATTACAGCTGTTTTACAATCAGCCAAAATTTTCTTTACAAACGTATGTTAAGAACAACTCCCACAGTGAAATTGAAGGAAAACAAAGTGAAAATCCGCCTGCCATAGAGGAGCTAAAGAATCAACAATAAACGACTGCATGGATAGCTTGATGCACGAATGCATTGCGGACATGTTTGTCTCCAACCAAGAGAAAGTTCCAAAAAATCCCTTTTGTGCTTCTTATTATACAGTGACGTCAAAGACAGCCTTTTCTGCTGTTCATACATTCAGGGGTTATGGTTACACTAAACGACGTAGTTGTAGCCATACTGCCATCCAGATTTATTTTTTCCTTGCGAGCAGTCACAGGGTGTTTGTGCTGTCTGCCAACCGTTAGATGACCCCGCCCAAGTCTGTTAAGGGACCGTTTGACCGTTATAGAACGCGTCTTTTTGATTTTTTGGCACAGTTGGAAACGGTTGATTTTTATCCCTACCATTGTTTCCAAACATTATATAGGAATGTTTTGTGAACAACGGATAATAGCCGCTACTCGCATGTGTAGCAAAAGTGAGCGTACATACTCACCCTGGTCGTACAGCCGTTGTCCGTTGCCCGTCTTTATCTGTCTGTACTGAACATTACCTTTGGATATTTCTCCAACGCTATGAAGTGAAGAAACACCAAATGTTGCAAAATGTTGTATGACCCCAAGAGCTCAAAAAAGATACTTGAGAACCTTGACCTTACCATAAGGTCAAGGTCACAGGGAGAATTAATGTGGTCTAAAAACTGCAAAATTTCACATTGTGCCAGTTTTCTGGAAAACAAATTAAAAACAGCGGGCTTAGTTTTGTATGGTATACAAGAAAAAGAAAGCCTTATCTTCTGATACCATTTTGGTTGACCTCGCTTCAATGTCAAGGTCAGAGGAGCCCTTCAAAGTTGAATTGTAGACATATTTTGATGTGAGCTTGCCCCTTTAACTTTACTATGGACGATATCTCTTACAAACTTAAACACTGAGTGGGGCGTTTGTTAGAATTTCATAGTGAGCCACATCTGGTCACATATCGTTAGGGTCAAGGTCACATTGACCCCTATGAAAAATGTGACCAAGCCGGGTAAAGAAATCCATGTGTCTTGGTAAAAAATCTTAACAAAGCAAAGCCCATGCGACTCTCATGCTTGACCTTTGTCTTAAAGTGACCTTGACCTTCAGGTGACCTTGAAGGTGAAGGTCTAACAACTGAAGCTGGCAAGGACATTGTACACTATTAGAACTGTTTTACAGATTTTTCCTACCAAATTACACATGACCTTTGGCCAAGGTCAAGATCATCAAAGGTCACACATCACAAGGCTATCAATTCAAGACATAGGAAGCATAAACATACTTATTGGCACTTTCTACAAAGAGACATTGTCACTTTTAGTGATTCAATTGCCCGTTTCAGTCACATTTCATGAGGGGCAAAGTGACCTTGACCTTGATGATATGTGACTAAATGTGGCTCAATATCAGTATATAACATGTGCCCCACACAATTATGAAGTTTGAAAGATTTTTTTCATAGTTCAGGGTCAAGGTCACTTCAAAACATGTATACAATTCAACTTTGAAGGACTCCTGTGACCTTGACATTGAAGCGAGGTCAACCAAAATGGTATCAGAAGATAAGGCTTTCTTTTTCTTGTATACCATACAAAACTAAGCCCGCTGTTTTTAATTTGTTTTCCAGAAAACTGGCACAATGTGAAATTTTGCAGTTTTTAGACCACATTCATTCTCCCTGTGACCTTGACCTTAAGGTAAGGTCAAGGTTCTCAAGTATCTTTTTTGAGCTCTTGGGGTCATACAACATTTTGCAACATTTGGTGTTTCTTCACTTCATAGCGTTGGAGAAATATCCAAAGGTAATGTTCAGTACAGACAGATAAAGACGGGCAACGGACAACGGCTGGACGACCAGGGTGAGTATGTACGCTCACTTTTGCTACACATGCGAGTAGCGGCTATTATCCGTTGTTCACAAAACATTCCTATATAATGTTTGGAAACAATGGTAGGGATAAAAATCAACCGTTTCCAACTGTGCCAAAAAATCAAAAAGACGCGTTCTATAACGGTCAAACGGTCCCTTAACAGACTTGGGCGGGGTCATCTAACGGTTGGCAGACAGCACAAACACCCTGTGACTGCTCGCAAGGAAAAAATAAATCTGGATGGCAGTATGGCTACAACTACGTCGTTTAGTGTAACCATAACCCCTGAATGTATGAACAGCAGAAAAGGCTGTCTTTGACGTCACTGTATAATAAGAAGCACAAAAGGGATTTTTTGGAACTTTCTCTTGGTTGGAGACAAACATGTCCGCAATGCATTCGTGCATCAAGCTATCCATGCAGTCGTTTATTGTTGATTCTTTAGCTCCTCTATGGCAGGGGGATTTTCAATTTGTTTTCCTTCAATTTCACTATGGGAGTTGTTCTTAACATACGTTTGTTAAGAAAATTTTGGTTGATTGTAAAACAGCTGTAATATACGGCAGTCCAGGTTGTCCTTCAACTGTAAAAATGAAATAATGCTCTTTAAAGTATCATTTACAACAGTGGTGGCTGTTTTCACAAGTATGCTACAAAAAACACGACAATACATAATACATAAGGAAAAGCCCTATGTTTGGTCAGTTGGTGAGATAGGTAAATGTTATTTTTGTGTGACAGTTCTGATGGTTTTCAAAGGGCTAATTCTTTGCTTTTCGACATATGCCCAACTGAAAACGCTTTAGCAACTCAAGTGCACACGACAACCATCTAAATAGACTACATGTTCGCAGAAAACACAATACTGAATATAGAGGGAAAAATAACGGCTCTTTTTAAAAGCACTTTTAGTAGTGAAGTACTTTTAGGATTGTTTGGAATTTTTTACCAGCAGACACCCTTTTACTGCTGAGTGTCTTAGTATTGTAAGATGTGTGATTTGAATTTTGGTTTAAAGGTGCCTTTGGTTTGAACACCCCTACCCCTACGAGGCAGAAATACAAAGAAATAGAAGGAAATTGAGCCTATTTGGAACCAGACTTTAGTATGTTCCCATGGGGGGATTCACGGTGCGAATGACACTGCGTCAGCTTTTTCATTTATCTTTAGTATTTTCTTCAACTTTAACTTTTAGGACCATGTATGAGGTTGTGGCAAGCTAAATACACAACACGACGACGTCTCGGAAAAATAGTAAGGATTATATAGGGAAAAACAACAGTGTCAGTTAAAGTCCGTTTTGAAGGTGTTAGTGGTTGGGGATTTTGAAAAGCATCAGACATCAGGCAAATACAATCCTTTCTGCGTGTTCTGGTGCAGAAAGAGTTTTCAGTTTATACATTGGGGTGACCAGTAGATACCATTTTACAACCATACCCCCAAACGACATTTACAGAGCCCAAAGAAGGATTTGGGTCAATTTCAAAGCCATTTTTCCGTATGAAGCGCCAACTTTATATGAAAATGTGTTTAATAAACATCAAAGGACTGAGGTTGAACTTTCTGATAAGGGACATTTTAAACCTAGTCATTGTCACTTCAACGTTGTTCTCTAATATGCCTGGACTATCAGCGATGTTCTAGGGGAAGACGTGCAGTTTCTGTCTGACCCAGGATTTGCACGTGCTTGAGCATTGCGGTCAGTGCTGTAATGACCTAGATGTTACATCTTGTCAATGCGAGGTGCAGCTCTCTACAACCTCTGTGTTTATCCCTTCGAGTACAGCTACAACTCCCAATGAATGCTATTAAAACACTTGCTGATAAAATAGTGCAGTTCTGTTCTCCCTCTGTGTTTATCCATTCGAGTACAGCTACAACTAACAATGAACGCTATTAAAACACTTGCTGATGAAATAGTGCAGTTCTGTGTGTATCCCTCAAGTACAGCTACAATCTGTAAACGCTACTAAAACATTTGCTGATGAAATGACGTGCTGTTTAACTTAACACTGCGACCTGAACGTCAGGTTATAACGATCGGATGAGAGAGCTTTGTATCGCTACATCTTGGCCTTTATGTATTGTTTTTACACTTTAGCTAATCGATCTAACGTATTGAATAAAAACACGTTTTGGAAACGAATACTATTTCTTATTTTACTTTGTTCGTTAAAACAATCACGACTTGATTTAAGACGTCCTTTTCTGGATTCAGATTGTAATAACTTTGGGGTCATCTTAGATTATTTTCAAGAATACTTCTAGACTGAAAGCATGTCATTTTCATTATTTCGGTCATCTAACGTCAATGGGCACTGAGGCGTCGTGTTCTACTAACCTTCTTTTAAACTTTGGCACAGATTATAGCCTGCTTGAATTGGAAATGAACCATTTCCTTCAACTATAGTTAGGCTGTGTTTACGTCACGCTCTGAAAACCCTGGGCGACCGCGGAAGTGTTCAGAAATCTGGTGCTCACGTTAGCAAACAGGCTGGACAAAGGCACCACTTTCAGCCCTATCCTCTTTCAACACTCCGCGAAAAGTAAACGTTTTCAAACGGTTAAAAGCCCTCACGCCCGGCGCTGTAAAAATGTTTTCCTTAAGTCCCCTGGATCGTCCCTTTCACGGAGGCAATCGACCTCGTATAGATTCGCAGCCAGTATAATGCAACCCTTGACCAGCCCGTAATAAAGCAAACAGACGTCGCGGCCAAAAAAAGCGACGTTTCGCAAACTGATTCAATAAGTTGAGCAGCACGCTTTGAAGGGCCAGCCAGCAGGAGAAGCATTGATGGAGTGTCCCTTTTCCACCACTTTGGGTCCCGCAGAACGGTACTTGATTGCAGTGGGAAGTGAGAGAGATTTGAATCGGGCTGTTCTGCTCCAAGATCATCTTGCCATTCTGCCAGAAATGGCCGTAGGATGGGGGAGGCGGGGCGTTCTTGGGGGGTGGAGAGGTATGTGTGTAAACGGTTGAGTATGTGAGGGCGTGTGAGAGAGAGGAGTGCTGAATACAAAATTGGATGTAGATTGTAAGGGGGCAGTGACGGGTGAACTGTTTAAAACGGAAATGATATTGCACCTCCCCCATAATACATCAATAGTACATAATTATCCCCTGACGCCCGACCCCCCCAGGGCCGGACCAAGTTCGTTTGAGAGGGGTGTGTGTGTTCCAACTGAAGGCAGGGGTCAGGGACCGCCGAGGCCCCGGTGGGGTGCAGGGGTTATGCCTCGCTGGGGGGTCTGGGGGGCAAAGCCTCCCAGAAGCCGAGAAAATTTTGCATTTGTGAGGTCATTTTTTGGTCTTTCCTTGCAACTGGGAATCAAAATTACACATTTTCAACAGTAACAAAATACTTCAGATATTCATTTACCATAGTGGTTCAGTGGAATAATCCCAAAGACATATATGCCTAGTAAATAAGTCTGACAGGACTCTTTACTTTGAATACTTAAATTCAAGCAAACAAGCAATGATTACAACATCTGGAATACAAAGGAGAAGTGGTATGAGAGATGTTGTATGGTGAACAATGACACTATACTTCAAAGGGGCGAGCACTCAATGGTATCACAGTGTGCAGTACAGTCCCTTTCCGAAACATCGGTTCCCCGATAGCGCAGATAATACCTTGTTGCAATCGGTTCTCTGATACCATTAATACTAGTAATAGTGTAGCGTGTGACTTGACTTGTGGCCTATGATGATGGACTTATAACGGGGAGGGCAGGCCGTTGTCGACTTGATGTTGTTCATAATTTGAAATAGTTTTAGAAGACCAAATAAACTAAAGGAGTTGGGGGAAGAGCTTGAAAAGTCCACATATTTTTTTTCTCTGAGAGGTACATCTGATGGCCTGGGGGGGGGGGGGTTCCGGAACCCAGGAAAACCCCCCCCCCCAGATCCGGCCCTGCCCCCCCCCCCCCACCCCCTCTCTCATTGACAAACTTTTAAGTTTCCGTATGGCTGTCATAATCCCTCCTCCTCCTCCTCCTCCTCCTCCTCACATCTCCTACGCCCTTTCCATTCGCGCAGGTATGGATTTGTCAGACTGGAAATGGGATCCTTTTTTGTCTTTGGACACACACCCACACCCACACACACGCACACACACGCACGCGCGCGCACACATACACACACACACACTCTCTTGATATATGATGTGATTCCTCTCTTGATATATGATCGGTGTGAGTGTGTGAGTGTGTTTGTGTGCGTGTGAGTGTGCGTGTGTGTGTGCGTGTGTGTGTGTGTGTATGTGTGTGTGTGTGTATGCGTGCGCGCGCATGCGTACTCGCCCATCCGTGTGTGTGCGTGTGTATGTGTGTGTGCGCGCGCGTTCGTGTGTGTGTGTGTGTGTGTGTGTATGTGTGCGCGCGCGTGCGTGTGTGTGCGTGTGTGTGGGTGTGGGTGTGTGTTTGTGGGTGTGTGTGTGTGTGTGTGTGCGCGCGCGTTCGTGTGTGTGCGTGTGTGTGTCTGTGGGTGGGTGTGTGTGTGTGGGGGTGTGTGTGTGTGTGTTAATGTGTGGGTGTGTGTGTGTGTGTGTGTGTTAATGTGTGGGGTGTGTGTGTGTGTGTGTGTTCATGAAGTAACTATCTGACGTGGCCAGCTCTTCACAGATCCCCTCAAAACGGTTTTTTTTATTTCTGAAGCGCATTGCTTCGTCGTTAGAACTTTTTCTAACCTTTTGTTTTCTTTTATCTACATGCATGAAATCAAAAATCCGTTTAATTTGTAAAAGAGGAGAATCTGAAAGGCTGTCAGCACGAGGAAAGCGGGTGCAAATGGCAGAGAGGGTCTGTGGGGATCAAACGAAAAGATTGCTTGCAGTTTGCTGTCAAAGCAAACAGCCTTGCACAAGTACGTATCTTTTCCTTGTTTTGTCTCAGAGCGGTTTGCTTTCAAACAAACATCTAGGCAGAGGCATCTTCTGTGTCTGTCTGTCTGTCAGTCTGTCTGTCTGTCTTTTTCTCTCTGTGTCACGTCTTTCTCTTTCTTTTTCTCTCCCTTTTTCTCTGTCTCTCTGTCTCTCTGTCTCTCTCTCTCTCTGTCTCTCTCTCTCTCTCTCTCTCTCTCTCTCTCTCTCTCTCTCTCCCTCCCATATATCTCCTCTCTGTCTCCCACCCTCATCTCCTCTTCTTCTATATGTTGCTGTCTTTGTCTCTGTCTCTGCCTCTCTCTTGTCTGTCTCTGTCTCTGGTCTCTCTCTCTCTCTCTCTCTCTCTCGCCCCCCCCTCTCTCTCTCTCTCTCTCTCTCTCTCTCCCCCCCCCTCTCTCTCTCTCTCTCTCTCAATTCCCTCTCGATCCCTGCCTGTGTCATATTTGCGGAAGGAAAGGTCACCTCGAGAAATGATGTCCCTCTTGACTCTTACTGCTCTTCGTGACCTTCTGCAACAGCTGCTGGTGTCTGGGGTAATCAACTGGTCCTTCCTAATAACGTCTTTGGGGCGGGGGGGGGGGGTTAATGGGCGCCCCCCCCCCAAAAAAAAAAAATTTACGAAAAAATCTTGGGCAATTCCTGAAAATACCAGGATGACTGCGAGGCTTGCTGCTGATTATGGGCGGGAATGTAGCTCAGTCGGTAGCGCGCTGGATTTGTATCCAGTTGGCCGCTGTCAGCGTGAGTTCGTCCCCACGTTCGGCGAGAGATTTATTTCTCAAGTCGACTTTGTGTGCAGACTCTCCTCGGTGTCCGAACACCCCCGTGTGTACACGCAAGCACAAGACCAAGTGCGCACGAAAAAGATCCTGTAATCCATGTCAGAGTTCAGTGGGTTATAGAAACACGAAAATACCCAGCATGCTTCCTCCGAAAACGGCGTATGGCTGCCTGAATGGCAGGGTAACAAACGGTCATTCACGTAAAATTCCACTTGTGCAAAAAAAACGAGTGTACGTGGGAGTTTCAGCCCACAAACGCAGAAGAAGAAGAAGAAGCTGCTGATTTTTTTTTTTTTCGTTTTCATATTTTTCTTGTAACGAATTTTACATTTAGTCAAGTTTTGACTAAATGTTTTAACATAGAGGGGGAATCGAGACGAGGGTCGTGGTGTGTGTGTGTCTGTCTCTGTGTGTGTGTGTGTGTGTGTGTGTGTGTGTGTGTGTGTGTGTGTGTGTGTGTGTGTGTGTGTCTGTGTCTGTGTGTGTCTGTGTCTGTGTGTGTGTCTGTGTGTGTGTGTAGAGCGATTCAGAGTAAACTACTAGACCGATCTTTATGAAATTTACATGAGAGTTCCTGGGTATGATATCCCCAGACGGTTTTTTCATTTTTTCGATGTCTTTGATGACGTCATATCCGGCTTTTTGTAAAAGTTGAGGCGGCACTGTCACACCCTCATTTTTCAATCAAATTGATTGAAATTTTTGTAAAGCAACCTTCGACGAAAGCCGGACTTCGGTATTGCATTTCAGCTTGGTGGCTTAAAAAATTATTGATGACTTTGGTCATTAAAAATCTGAAAATTGTAATAAATGTTTTTTATATAAAACGATCCAAATTTACGTTCATCGTATTTTACATCATTTCCTGATTCCAAAAACATATAAATATGTTATATTTGGATTAAAACCAAACTCTGAAAATTAAAAATATAAAAATTATGATCAAAATTAAATTTCCGAAATCGATTTAAAAACTATTTCATCTTATTCCTGGTCGGTTCCTGATTCCAAAAACATATCGATATGATATGTTTGGATTAAAAACACGCTCAGAAAGTTAAAACGAAGAGAGGTACAGAAAAGCGTGCTATGCAGCACAGCGAAACCACTACCGCGCTAAACAGGCTTGTCAGTTTCACTCCGTTTTGCACAAGCGGCGGACTACGGTCATTGTGATAAAATGCAGTGCGTTCAGTTTCATTCTGTGAGTTCCACAGCTTGACTAAATGTAGTAATTTCGCCTTACGCGACTTGTTTTCTTTTCTTTCGTCCTTGTCGAAATCGAAGAGGTAGGGGGGAGGGGGGGGGGGGGGGGGAACGTTTGAACTCTGCAAAGTGATTGATTGGCATTGCACTTTACTTCTTGGCATAACAGTGAGGAAAAGTGTGTGTTTTTTATAATGGATCCCATATGCAGGCCATCTGCTCCGCGTGTGCTCGGCTCATTTATTGTTTGAATGCAGGGATTATTTTAGTTATTAACCTTCCTCACTCGTGCATCCTTCAACCGATTTCCCTTTTGTCTTTTAGAATTATTGTTTTGGGAGTGTGTTTTTCTGCACCACATTCCACATTCCACATTCATTCATTCATGCATCCATTAGCTGACTCGTTCATTCATTTAATAAACGACGTAAAAGAATTGGGTGGATTTCCTTTTTTATATTTAGTCAAGTTTTGACTAAATATTTTAACGTAGAGGGGGGAATCGAGACGAGGGTCGTGGTGTATGTGTGTGTGTGTGTGTGTGTGTGTGTGTGTGTGTGTGTGTGTGTCTGTGTGTGTGTGTAGAGCGATTCAGACCAAACTACTGGACCGATCTTTATGAAATTTGACATGAGAGTTCCTGGGTATGAAATCCCCGAACGTTTTTTTCATTTTTTTTATAAATGTCTTTGATGACGTCATATCCGGCTTTTCGTGAAAGTTGAGGCGGCACTGTCACGCCCTCATTTTTCAACCAAATTGGTTGAAATTTTGGTCAAGTAATCTTTGACGAAGCCCGGGGTTCGGTATTGCATTTCAGCTTGGTGGCTTAAAAATTAATTAATGACTTTGGTCATTAAAAATCGGAAAATTGTAAAAAAAAATAAAAATTTATAAAACGATCCAAATTTACGTTTATCTTATTCTCCATCATTTGCTGATTCCAAAAACATATAAATATGTTATATTCGGATTAAAAACAAGCTCTGAAAATTAAATATATAAAAATTATTATCAAAATTAAATTGTCCAAATCAATTTAAAAACACTTTCATCTTATTCCTTGTCGGTTCCTGATTCCAAAAACATATAGATATGATATGTTTGGATTAAAAACACGCTCAGAAAGTTAAAACAAAGAGAGGTACAGAAAAGCGTGCTATCCTTCTTAGCGCAACTACTACCCCGCTCTTCTTGTCAATTTCACTGCCTTTGCCATGAGCGGTGGCCTGACGATGCTACGAGTAAAATGGCATTGCGTTCAGTTTCATTCTGTGAGTTCGACAGCTACTTGACTAAATATTGTATTTTCGCCTTACGCGACTTGTTTAGTCTTTCGTCGAGACATTGATTCATTCATGCCCTAATTTTTCTGAACTTTAGAGGCCAAATTTCGGTCGTTGCTTTCTTTCCTGAATAATTTAACTTTGCTGCCAGACGGTTGCTAGACGACCAAAGGCAGTATTATACTCTACCAGTAAACCAAGATAAATCACTTGAACCCTTACAAGGGTGTGGAATATATTTTCTCCCAACGTGTGTAAATGAGGGTGCACGAGAAACTTCTTGTACACCGTATTCTTTGTGTTAAAGGGTCCACGTGAGGCTTACGTTATCCAGAATACTTTCATCCGTTCTTAGCCTTTTGACCTTTTTTATATCAATATCATTGTATCGTATATGGAGTGTATGGATGTGTGAGTGTTTTCACACCAGGACAAACAACAATGGTTTTTATGCTTCATGGCGGATTACAATTCTGGTTCTTCTTCTTCTTGTTTAGAAGCCACACGATGTTAAAAAGCGTCTTAGAGATGTAGGAGGATTGGACACAAAAACAAATGATAAAGGATGTGGAAAAAGATAGCAGCCAGTGTTTAATAACCCTTGGATGTTCAACTGTGTTAGCACCCTTGGAACACAAAGACACCGGGAATCACCGACGGTCACACACGCAAGCGCGCGCACGCATGCATACACTGACACGCAAACTAACACATACCCACGCGCTTCGAAAGTTACGCGCACACGATTAGGATAGGGTTGTTTCCGAGAAGATCGTCGTTGCATTTGTCTGTAGATAAACACTGCTATGGAATGTATCATTGGTACTAGCTACAGCAGAAACTTCCTCTTGACCTCCAAAAATTTGCAAACTAAATCAGGTCATGAAAGTCAGGGAGGCTTATTTTCGAGGCAGATTAAGAGACCTTATCACCAGAATATCTGGAAAATGTGGATGTTAGAAAAAGGGACGGGGGAGGGGGCTTAAATTGGGGGGGGGGGTAAAACAGGTGGTGTTGAAAGAAAGGTTCTACTCTACCTCCCTACCTTTGGAGCAGACGAAGGAAGGAGGTGGAGACGAAGACCACAGGGTGAAAAGGTATTTCGGTCTTCGCAAGATTTGATAAGCTTTCCGTGGGTTCATTATTTACATGAAGCACTCAAACATGAATCTAGTTTGATTAGTTAGTCTTAGCTCACAGGAATGAGGATAAATAGTGGAAGAGATGGTGTTAATAGTGACAGAAAGGGGAGGTGCTGTTGGGTGGAAGGCTTGCTTAAACAACCGTGATACCCTTGAGTCCGTCCCGAATGCGTATCACGTTTTTAGTTTGCATGAAGTATCTCATTGATCCGTTTGTGTTGTGCTAAAAGCGACCAGGTTACCAGGGTACTACGTACTGTTTTTTCGTCCACATCTCTCAAAGCTTTCACCCTGATAGCCCTGAAGAAAGATCCAGGTGGTAAATCAGCAAATTGAATGAAAGTGGATTCTTTTTTGAGGTGCTTCTAGCCCCAGAAAGGAACTCCCCGTCCTAGGGTGCAAATGAATTTGTTCGCTTGTCGCCGGTCTTTCTGGCAGGGGTGTTCTTCACAGGGAGCTTCCTGCTGTTTTAGTAATTTGAGACAATGGTAATTTTCTAGCAAACTGCAGACATCTTTGAAAGGTCGGTGAATTGGCTGGACATTTTATCGAAGGTGGTCCCCTTTTTTTGTAATGAGTGTTAGTGTTAGCTGCATTTGATCGTTTTTCCTGGCTGGTTTCGCAGATATGTGATTGAAGATTTGCATGACCGAACCCAGAAACCGATGGAGGCACAGAGAGACTGAAACTGAAACTGAAACTGAACTTTATAACCAAAGGATAGAGGTTTTAGGCAAAGCCTAATCTTACAACCTGTCCCTTATACAAACACTTAATACAGACGCACATAATATAGATAGTAAAATTGACAAGGTTATTGTTACTTACAGACGTACATAATGTAAATAGGAATAAGAAAAGGGTTATGGTTTTGTATACACATTCAAAAATGGAAAAAACAATATAGTTGGGAAATTGCAGCATAGTTGCAATAATGCATTGCATATAAACATCCAAAACAACTAATAACAAAAGGGAGACAACAAATGTGGGGAGGAATTGTCCCAATCATTCGCATGTATATCATTATCAATACATACACATAAAGAACAAATCAAAATACAAACATAACTTGACTAAATGTAAAAAGCACTAAAATATCAGACATGAAAAGTGTTCTATTTACCCATTAAGCGGGAATGAAACTGGCGCCTAAACGTTTTCACAGAAGAGGCATTTCGGAGGGGTAG
>NC_090246.1:101187115-101239615 GCF_037325665.1 Littorina saxatilis | reverse complement strand
TTGTTTTGTAAGACTAAAAAGACCTCACATTCAAAGTGTTGAACACGAATTCGGCGTTTTGCAGCTTGATATTCCTTTGTGATTGGTTTCAAAGCTCAACGGTTGATAAACAAACAGAATTATCATGCTAAGAAGCATAAAAAAGGCGTAACTGGAGATATTCGTTTGTTCTGAACATGTTGTATAGGGCTTGTTTGACGTCAATTGCATATCGTTTGTAATGCTTCGCGCACTCTTTGTTGCTTGAAAGCACAATTCAGATGTTAACTTGTGTCATGCTTGTATATTTTGTGTGGTTATGCTGTACTTACAATCTATAAACACAGGTCTAACTTTAAACAACATGATCTAACACGCAAATTAATTTAGTTTTTGAATTTCATTGCCCAGATTTTATTTATAGGCTTACATTTAATGTTGTGAATTTAGATGGTATATCCAAGCATTAAGTTATTGTTTATTATTCCGCTGATTCACACAACGACATGTTATAGAATTCCAACAGGGCATGTTCCAAATAAAGTGTGAACTATGTACATAAAATCTGGATCTCGACTCCAAACATCATGATCATTTGCATATTCTAAGAATAAAAATCAACCAAGAAATGTTTAAAAGTGTGTAGCCATTGTCACAATACCAGTCTTATCTTTTAGTAGTGCACATTCCATCAATAACAACAGCGTTTGCTTCAGGACATGTTTAAACCTTGCCACAATACCAGTCTTATCATACAACACATTATACATTACATCACAGTTCACATCGCCACATACATACATACAACAGGCATACTAAAAGAATGATTTGTCTTTAATGATTAGACAAAATGATAAAATTAAAGGGATTAGATTAAAAGAACGAGATGTTTTACTGTCGCAGTTTGCAGATGACACCACCCTTTACTTAGATGGAAGTAAGGAGTCATTTGTAGAAGCTATACGTACACTTAAACTGTTCGCAAATATATCTGGTTTGAATATGAATTACGATAAAACAAATGTTATTTGGATAGGTAGTAGAAAGAATTCGCATGTTAGATTTTTACAAGATCAAAATTTTTGCTGGAACCCTGGTATTTTTAAGGTCTTGGGTATACATTTTTCGGTTGATTTACAATGTATTGTTCACATTAATTATCAGGATAAACTAAAAGATATTAAAAAGATTTTATATGTATGGGGAAAGAGACATCTTACCCCACTAGGTAAAATAATAGTTATTAAAACCCTTGTATTGTCAAAGATTACACATTTGTTTATGTGTCTGCCCGATCCTGATAGCAACTTATTGAAAGAATTGGATAAGTTGTTATTTGATTTTTTATGGAGTGGTAAAAGAGCAAAAATTAAAAAGACAGTAGTGTGTAAACCCCTTGAAGAAGGGGGGTTAAATATGGTGAATATGTATGTATTTTTGTCAACATTGAAGATCGATTGGATGCGAAAAGTTGTTTGTGGTGATTCATGTTTGAAGACATTTGTTATGGATATGTATCCAGAACTAAATATTGTGAATCTGGTTGGTAGCAATTATATAAAAGTGTTGAAAAATACGGTGAAAAACAAGTTTTGGCAAGATGTGTTAAAGCATTATGAAAAGTTATATGCAAAATGTTTACCTGTTAATATTGATGAATTTTTGTACGAATGTCTTTTTTATAATGATAACATAGTGAGAGGTAAAAGAAGCATTTATTATAAGAGTTGGCATGAAGAAGGAATTGTACACGTGAAACATTTAGTAAATATGGAGGGTAAATATTTGAATTATTAAGAATTTTCTGAATTATTTCCCAATGTTAAAAGTGATATTTTGTTGTATTGTGGAATTGTATCCGCTGTGAAAAGCTATCAGAAGAAATTGAATTTTAAGACATTGAATTGTCAGCATGAATCAGTGGATAGTAGAGTGTGGTCAGTGATAAAAAAAGGAAATCATGTTGTGAAGAAGGCGTTTCTGCAGTCTAACGATATTCCATCCGCGGTTTCAAAATGGAATAGCACCAGTGAAAGTAATATGAATTGGAAATTAATTTTCTTGAAACCCTTTCAAAGTACTGTTGATGTCAGTTTAAGGTGGTTTCAGCTGCGACTCCTACACCGGATTCTACCTTGTAATAAATATTTATATTTATGTAAAATTAAAAATTCAACGCTCTGCACATTTTGCGGGTATCATGAAGAGACAATTTTTCACTTATTTTGGGAATGTATGATTGTTAAAACCTTCTGGATTAAATTGAATAATGTATTGCACAAAGAATGTTTACATTGTGAACATTTGACTTTTTCAAAAGGATTGATAATATTTGGAAATGATGATAATGTGAACACTGATAATGTTTTAGATTTGATTATTCTTTTAGGAAAATATTATATTTATAAATGTAAACTTCAGGGCTCAGTTCCGCTTTTGAATGTTTTTTTGAAAATATTAAAACAAAGATATTACATTGAAAAGAAATTGAATCTTATCAGGAATAGAAATGTTGAATTTTTGTCAGAGTGGTTACCCTATGCGAATATATGTTAGGTTATTGACCAAGGCGAAGTGTCCATTTCAGCTTAACTTTTTGTACAGTTTAAAATTGTAGGTTTTTATAAGATTTTAGGCAAGAGTGTGTGTGTATGTCTTATGTCTGTCTGCTTCACTTATCCTCTTACCTGTCTGTCACCCTGTTACCCTCTCTCTCTCTCTCTCTCTCTCTCTCTCTCTCTCTCTCTCTCTCTCTCTCTCTCTCTCTCTCTCTCTCTCTCTCTCTCTGTCTCTGTCTCTCTCTCTCTCTCTCTTTCTCTCCCTTTTTTTTTATCAGTATTGTCGGTATGTTATATGTCCGTCTGTCGGTTAGGTCCTAATGTTGTATGTCTTGTATACTTGCCATTTACATATTTATTATACATGTTGAAGGATGAATGAAGATACATTGTAGACGGATGCATGTTATGGATTAAAAGCCCCACGATGATGTGCTTGGCAAATACAAAAAAAAAACAAAAAACAAAAAAAAAAGAATGATTTAGAAAAGAGAGAGAAAAAGAGAGAGAAATAGAGAGAGAGGGGGGAAAGTTAAAGAGGCACTGTATAGGACTGTTTGACTACAACAACTACTAAACCCTTAAATAATATTGATTACTACAAGATTCAAGTTTACAACAGAATATATATCAAGATACTTTTAACGAATTAGGGAGGAGGAGTAGAGCCTAGTACTGGACAATTTTCATGAAACCAGGTTAGAATATGGTTGCCAGAGGCGGTCAAACTTATCTTCTGCTAATCCCCCCTTGTACTTTTCCAATAAATATCTACTTTTCAAAAATTTCAAGAATATCGGAAGCATCGGTCTTTCAGAGTTCCATTTACATTTGTAAATATAAAATTTGGCCAATAAAATAATGAAATCTAAGGCTTTATCAGTGAACATATTTTCCTGAACTCCAAACAATACCAACGCTTCCGAAAACCGGAAATTAGTAACATGATAACAACTATTATTTAACAGTTCCTGTAATTCCTGCCAAAACCTGTTAATATGCTGGCAATGCCACATCAAATGATTAATTGTTTCTTCCTCATTGTTACATAACAAACAATTAGAAGATTCAACAATTTTTCTCAGAAATAAGTAGCGGTTTGTGGGCAAAGCCCTATAAATTAACCTCAGCTGGAACCATTTTAGCTGACAATCAACTGTTGTCTTATGACATAAGTAAAAGATCTTGTTCCAGCTGAGGTTATCAAAAATACCATTCCATTTTACCACACCAGCTGGGGCTGAGTCTGCCGCGGCCAAACACGATTGGACACTATGGTTTCCTTCAAATATTATTTTCCATGGTTTTTGCTTTAACAATTCATAGTTTGCCTCCTGTATTACATTTATCTTTTTCTGATATGTCTTAATAGATTTGACCATTCCTGTAAATTTCAAAAAATTAACCTTCAACGTAGGAAATTTTATCTGAAAATCTACAAAATTCAATAGACTGCCATTTTCATTCAGTAAATGACAGACTTGGAAAATACCCCTTTCTGTCCAATCTTTAAAGTATACAGTGTGTTTTCCAATTACAATATTTCTATTATAAAAGATACATCCTGCATTAAACTCACTTACTTCAGTTGGTATACATCTTATGCTTAATTTCTTGAAATGTTTCAATACATCATGCCAAAAAGGATTGTGGATTGATTTCATTAAAGTGTTGGCAAACTCACCCCCTAGTTGCAGCTGTTTATCCAACTCAGGATAGAGACAGAGCGTAAACCTGGTTAAAGGAGATTCGGCATAGAAAACTCTCTTAAGCCAGCTAATTTTCATAGCTGACAAGAAAGTACAAACATTTAACATTTTAACCCACCCTTTTGGTAAGACTGACAAGCACATTTCTTGTTAACTTTACCTTGCTTACCATTCCATAAAAACTGAAAAAACATACCATCAAGTTCTTTCAAAAATATATCGCATGGATCTGGGATATTCATAAATAAGTACGTTAACTTAGACATTGCTAGTGTTTTTAAAACAGTAATTTTACCAAAAGGGGTAAGCTGTCGCTTACTCCACATGTTCTTATCTTTTAGTAGTGCACATTCCATCAATAACAACAGCGTTTGCTTCAGGACATGTTTAAGCCTTGTCACAATACCTGTCTTATCTTTTAGTACAGTGTGCACATTCCATCAATAACAACAGCGTTTGCTTCAGGACATGTTTAAGCCTTGCCACAATACCAGTCTTATCTTTTAGTAGTGCACATTCCATCAATAACAACAGCGTTTGCTTCAGGACATGTTTAAGCCTTGCCACAAAACAGGTCTTATCTATTTCGGGTTGCGTATTCCAATGATAAAAACCCAGAAATGAAACGTTTTAATCGTTATCAAAATTGTGGTTGTTTTGCATATTCCAAGGGTTTCTCAAGCATGCGTTTTCTGTTTTTCTTTTTGGTTTTTGAACCCTTTCAGATTCCGTTGGGGCTTTGCTCAGTTTTTTCTCCTCTTCCCGTGCGTGAGATGCACAGCGTGCAAATTCAAGCAGGATATGTGGCAGACAATGGCCCCTACCGCTAGGTCAGTAGGGCGCCCCTCTGAGATACAGGATCGTCACAACAAATAGAGCGGCCACAGTTCAAGGTGACCCAGCCGCTTTCACCAAACTCTCAGTGCTTTGGCTTTGCGCTTTGTTTATGTACATCCTCACAGCATGTATAGTTTTCCAGAAGAAGAACAAATCTAAATTTCACTGTAGTTTTTAATTCCTCGTTGTAGAGTCTCTTTCCTTCTTCCTGCGTCTCCATCTTATTGTTAATTATTTTTCTGATGCCCTTGAGCTTTCCTCCTTATGCTTCGTTTTCGAGAGCTTCAGCATTTTTTCTTTTTTTTTTCTTTTTTTTCTGTTTTGTTTTGTTTGCTTGTTTGCTTTAGCGCTGCTTTAGCCTTAGCGTTTAGTTTTTCGCACGGTCACTTTTAGTGACTTTTATGCTGGACATTTGATAAACGATACCTTTCTTTCCGTGAAGGCCGTTTTCTAAATCACCGCGGACACGTGCGGGTTCATAGGGCAGGGGCATTATTTTATATATCAAAAGTCACAAGCTTGGTTTCTCATTGTGCATAGTGGAAAACATAGTTTGCTGTATCAACTTGGTTACTGACACGTGTGTAAATCGGCCAAATTAATTTATTTTAATAAAGAACGTTCCCAGTCAGGCTCTTGAGTTTTGGTATATGTCCAAGTGAAGCGATGACGTTGATGTTGTCCTTGATTGACACTGAAGTTGTCCTTGATTGACACTGATGTTGTCCTTGATTGACACTGATGTTGTCCTTGATTGACACTGATGTTGTCCTTGATTGACACTGATGTTGTCCTTGATTGACACTGAAGTTGTCCTTGATTGACACTGATGTCCTTGATTGACACTGATGTTGTCCTTGATTGACACTGAAGTTGTCCTTGATTGACACTGAAGTTGTCCTTGATTGACACTGATGTTGTCCTTGATTGACACTGAAGTTGTCCTTGATTGACACTGATGTTGTCCTTGATTGACACTGATGTCCTTGATTGACACTGATGTTGTCCTTGATTGACACTGAAGTTGTCCTTGATTGACACTGAAGTTGTCCTTGATTGACACTGATGTTGTCCTTGATTGACACTGAAGTTGTCCTTGATTGACACTGATGTTGTCCTTGATTGACACTGATGTCCTTGATTGACACTGATGTTGTCCTTGATTGACACTGAAGTTGTCCTTGATTGACACTGAAGTTGTCCTTGATTGACACTGATGTTGTCCTTGATTGACACTGAAGTTGTCCTTGATTGACACTGATGTTGTCCTTGATTGACACTGATGTCCTTGATTGACACTGATGTTGTCCTTGATTGACACTGAAGTTGTCCTTGATTGACACTGAAGTTGTCCTTGATTGACACTGATGTTGTCCTTGATTGACACTGAAGTTGTCCTTGGGGGCGGGGATATAGCTCAGTTGGTAGCGCGCTGGATTTGTATTCAGTTGGCCGCTGTCAGCGCGAGTTCGATCCCAGGTTCGGCGGAAATTTATTTCACAGAGTCAACTTTGTGTGCAGACTCTCTTCGGTGTCCGAACCACCCCCCGTGTATACTAAATTGGGTGTGCACGTTAAAGATCCCACGATTGACAAAAGGGTCTTTCCTGGCAAAATTGCTTAGGCACAGTTAATAATTGTCTACCATATATAAATACTCGTGTGACTTGGAATAAGGCCGTGAAAGGTAAATATGCGCCGACATGGCTGCTATCTACTGGCCGTATAAAATTTCATCTCACACGGCATCTCTGCAGAGCGCCTAGAACTGTACCCACGGAATATGCGCGATATAAGCTTCATTGATTGATTGATTGATTGATTGACACTGATGTTGTCCTTGATTGACACTGATGTCCTTGATTGACACTGATGTTGTCCTTGATTGACACTGAAGTTGTCCTTGATTGACACTGATGTTGACTTCGCGAAGTCTTTTGACCAAAAATGAAGTTTCAAGTCTTCGTGCAGCCAGTTTTGGGGAGAAGATTTCGCGAAGTCGACTTGGCCCAATGATGTTGAGGCCTCCTCCCGCCAGACAGGCCATAGACACATCTGCTTTGGTGTACATGTTCGCTTGTAAACGTGAGAAGGAGACTATCTGCAAGGATCTGTCTGTGTGCTTTGGTGTACATGTTCGCTTGTAAACGTGAGAAGGAGGCTATCTGCAAGGATCTGTCTGGGTGCTTTGGTGTACATGTTCGCTTGTAAACGTGAGAAGGAGGCTATCTGCAAGGATCTGTCTGGGTGCTTTGGTGTACATGTTCGCTTGTAAACGTGAGAAGGAGGCTATCTGCAAGGATCTGTCTGGGTGCTTTGGTGTACATGTTCGCTTGTAAACGTGAGAAGGAGGCTATCTGCAAGGATCTGTCTGGGTGCTTTGGTGTACATGTTCGCTTGTAAACGTGAGAAGGAGGCTATCTGCAAGGATCCGTCTGTGTGCTTTGGTGTACATGTTCGCTTGTAAACGTGAGAAGGAGGATATCTGCAAGGATCTGTCTGTGTGCTTTGGTGTAGGCTTTCTGCTTCCCCTTCTCGAAATATCACAATAACAAATGTTGTGAATTGTCTGCAATGGTGTGCTAGTTTAGACTTCCAACTTGTCTGCCCTTGGATTTTGTAAGTGGAGAACACAGCTTTTGCAATAGATGAACCGGTAAGTTGATAGTCTTGTTTCTGTTGTTGTAACGACTAGTTTCAATCATGCTTGAGAAACCTTTGTAGGAAGAACGCTTTGGGACAAATGTAATGTATTACACATGTAACGGAGAGAACAATTTGATATATATATATATAAGTGGTCTCTGGTACCAACTACATTTTTCCGTCATTCTGGAAAAATCAATGAGGACTTTGTAAGAAAGTGTGTATACTTTGCTGGCAAAAAAGTCAGAGAGGTTCAGGAAGTCGATTTTACCGTCTTTGGAGCTACTGTAAGTGTATAAAGAAAGGCATGCAAGATGGAAACACGCATACTTGTCTCTCCAAGTCACACTTACACACAGACTCATTTACACACAGACAGACATATATAAGCCTACATGCAGAGATACATGCTTGCGTGCGCACTCTCTCTCTCTCTCTCTCTCTCTCTCTCTCTCTCTCTCTCTCTCTCTCTCTCTCTCTCTCTCTCTCTCTCTCTCTCTCTTTTTTTTATGTTTTGTATAAAGGACAGGTTGGAAGAATAGGCTTTGCCTAAAACCTTTATCCTTTTGTAATAAAGTTCTGAGTCTGAGTCTCTCTCTCTCTCTCTCTCTCTCTCTCTCTCTCTCTCTCTCTCTCTCTCTTTCTCTCTCTCTCTCTCTCTTCTCTCTCTCTCTCTCTCTCTCTCTCTCTCTCTCTCTCTCTCTCTCTCTCTCTCACACACACACACTCTCACTAATGTGCAAAACAAAGTTCCATTCCTGACAAAAGAGAGAAAAAGAATAAAATAAAATAATTGCCAACAAAACTACGAGAATGCTTCAACCGTGACTGGTAATTTCCGTTTAAGTGGTTAGCTAAGAAAAGGCTTAACGTTAGAGTGCGCTGCAGTAAAATGGATTAGGCAGATTATTTTAAGTTATTTTTGCAAGTGTTTTTCTTCTTCTTTTTATTAGATCGTCAGCAGAAAACTAATGCTTTTAGATGCACTTAGATATCGCATGTAACCTTTTTTTAAACACTAATACTCAGTTGATATAACTCATTAAAGTTGTAAATGTTTGATGACTATGCTGTTAACTTTACGAGATATATAACTCGATAATCTGATGTAAACTGCATGCAGGATTTTGGTACCAGACTACAGAATATACCTCACGTATTTTACTTTAAATGAAAGCTTACCTTGCTTTGACTTATAACTGTACGTGCTAACTGTACCTTGATTAGATCACTGTCACTGTATTGTATGCTTGCGCCGCAAACTTATACTTATGTGTGTTTTGTACTATAGTACTGAGTGCTACTTTTATTCAAATTGTAATATGTGTTAAAGTGCTTATTTTGATTTCACTCTCTAGATACTATGTTGCCATGCTAATTTTCATATACGCCTGTGTCGTTATCATGAAATATCCTGGATTCCGTTTGCTACCATGACCATTGTCAGCAAATGTAATGTAGTTATTGTGTTTGGGTTCAGGGCTGAGGTGCAAGAAGCCAAACTGGGTGCAACCCAAACGGGTGGTACTCAGCCGCGGGCTTTGATTGGTTGAAATTAAGATTTGTTGTGATTTCAACCAATCAGACCCCGCGGATTGTTTCCACCCAGTTGGGTGGCACTCATTTTTGCTTCATGCACCTGAGCTCTGACCGCCCACTTGCACTTTAACGCTGTTATCCTGTTATTATACAGCTGTCGGCTTCAAATAAACCTAGATTTTGTACTCAATTACTGTAAGATTTCACACAATCATCATTATTCAATGTATAACATTACCATCAAGTGCATGTTGTATATACAGGGTGGTCAAAAAAGCGCACTATTTTCTTTTTGATTTCATTTTTGACTGCAAAGAGAGATTGAGAAAATGTGTTCACCAAACAAGAGCAGAATGATGGGAGATTGTGTCTTGCAAATTTGGTAAAAACTGGTCTGCGGTAGTTTTCTTTCTTTTATTTAATGGCCATTTCACGGTTAACAGTCCGCTGTCTTTACTGGCAAGTTAATTCGACAGAAGATGGTCAGTGCAATCTGATTTTCTGCTCGCGTGCCACATTTATTCCGGTCGAGCGAGGGTAGTGTCACAGTCTCAAAGCTCGTGATCGTCTTAATGCACATTTGATGCTCTTTTTGCGTTCAGTGGTTTGGGCTATGAGCACTGGTTTATATAGTCAGAGGTATATTGTGAAGCTTAAAAACATCTGCCATTGAACTTGTCTTGTCAGTCACTTGCCTGGTCAGTCACCAGTCTGGTCAGTCACTTGCCTGGTCAGTCACCGGTCTGGTCAGTCACCTGTCTGGTCAGTCACTTGCCTGGTCAGTCACTTGCCTGGTCAGTCACCTGTCTGGTCAGTCACTTGCCTGGTCAGTCACCTGTCTGGTCAGTCTCCTGTCTGGTCAGTCACCTGTCTGGTCAGTCACCTGTCTGGTCAGTCACCAGTCTGGTCAGTCACCTGTCTGGTCAGTCACTTGCCTGGTCAGTCACCTGTCTGGTCAGTCACCTGTCTGGTCAGTCACCTGTCTGGTCAGTCACCAGTCTGGTCAGTCACCTGTCTGGTCAGTCACCAGTCTGGCCAGTCACTTGCCTAGTCAGTCACCAGTCTGGTCGCTGCAAGGTCATCGTTGCTCTGAATCGAGACGCAGAAAAAAATATGTTTGCGTCTCAGCTACAGTTATTAGTTTTCTCTTTTGGCCTTGCCTTCTGACGTCCACAGCTTACAGATGATTATTATTTGTTTTCATTTTGTTCTCTCTCGTTCTTCTTTGTTGTTTGTTTGTTTGTTTGTCCGTGTGATTGTTTGTTTGTTTGTTTGTTTCCTTCTTCAACTGTCGTTAATTCTGCGAAGAGTTCAATCGGTGCCTCTACATAGAATCCGTTTCTTTCTGGAGTTCTCCTGTTTGTATGTTTTTTAAACATTGACAACTGCAGGATCTCAAATTCTGCAGACCTCACACCACAATGTCTGCGTCTTCTCAATTCGCCCAATATGTTAATGTTTGCACTTTTAGTTGTCCCCGTCTCTGCCTAGTTATTTTTCAATTGTTTCTGTCTTCTGGAAAGTGGCCGTGGCGTGCATTTCGAGTTATCATGTCCCGTACAGTTTAGAAATCAAGAAAAGATACATGTATGTCAATACATTCAGGGTTACATGAACAGATTATGCTGACGTTACATGTGGGTTTGGCTCGCGTGGCTTGCCTCACAGAACTGAATGCCTGTCAAGTTTCGCTTGTGGTTGAAGTTTACGTCAAGAGTTCCTGCAGTTCTTCCATTTCTTCGAGTTTCTCAATTTTCCGGCATGTTCTTGTCCATCTATGTTTCTTTTTTGCAAAAGATAGTTTCATCTATCCGAAATTCAGTTTATTTATGTATTTCTCCGTACGTATGGGATGTTTTTGTTTTCTTCCTCTTGTGACTCATCTCACACGAAAGGTTGCTACTCATCTCATACTAAAAAGTTGTAACTCATCTCTACCCACACGACTCATTTTCTTCTTTTTTTTCTTCCCTTGCAGATTCCGCCAGGGGTTTCTGCAGTTATTTCACTTCCTTTCCTTCTACTTTCTATATAGATGTCTGCTGTATGAAGTCAGCTTGCGATATATGCCTCATTCCACACTCATCCTCAATTCTTTTGTTCTACTTTCTAACTCACAGCGAAATAAAATCAGCTTGCGACATTCCACACTATCTATAATCCCCAATCGTAATGACTCTCTTCGTGGTTTTTTCCCCGCAGATTCCGCCAAGGGTTTCTGCAGTTTATTTGCTCCCTTTTGTTCCACTTTCTAAATGTCAGCTTGCGATATATGACTCATTCCACACTATTTTATCCTCCCCATAATTATTCTCTTCGTGTTTTATTCCCGCACAGATTCCGTCAAGGGTTGGTGCACTTCTTTTGCTTCCTTTCTGTCACGTTTCAATATATCACTCAAGGTGATTATGAACCGGTTAATTACTACTAATTAACTAACCACACCACGATCCACTCTCGCAGGCATACAATTAAATAGAGTCAACAAAAGTATAAGTTTCAGACGCCTGTTTATGTATAAACTCTCCACCTCCCTCGAGCCTTCACTCAAAATATGTTCCTTTTACGTTCTCAACACGTAAAAAACCAGTGTTCACTGACAAAATGCCAGTACTATGTAGAAAATTATAGTAACACGCTGAACCCGTGTAAATACAGTCGAAATGAGAATGTTCTGTTCGAAAAGCTCTAGTTCGTGCAGGTGTCACACACCCCACGTTGTCACTACTCCAATGAAATCATAGATACGAAAAGACAACGGTGGTCAACGGGGTGCGTACGACATGGTGCACTTAGCTTTATCTCTGCTGCTGCTGCTTAGCCGGTATGCTGGTTAGTCGGTTCGCTGGTTAGCCGGTCCGCTGGTTAGCCGGTTCGCTGGTTAGCCGGTCCGCTGGTTAGCCGGTCTCCTGGTTAGCCGGTCTCCTGGTTAGCGTAGCCTCAACAGTTCCCGCCAGAGTCAGCCGTGCCGATGTTACGGGAACGTAACGAACGAACGAAACGAACGAACGAAGGAAGGCTGCAAACAGAAAGCATCGGTGCACTAAACATGTCAGCTACCCCTCACCCACCACCTTAAAACATGTCATCTTTAAATATCTCATCGAGCACGTGGGCCTGCACAAAACTGACTTTTTACAACAACAAAACAGCCATTTTCCGTCCTTCTCTCCCTATCTGCAAAAACCATATACAGATTAGTATTTTAGCGTCACAGAGAGTAAATTATGCGCTAACCTGGAAAGAACAACAGAGAGTATTTCATTCCACAACACAGACTCATCAACAGCGTTAAATAATGATTTATTACCTCAAAAGCCTATGATTGTAACTCTCAATGGAAGCAAAGTCCGCCTCCTCCCTGGAACAGTCTCTGTTCGTCAACAGTGACCCAAAACGTCCAGAACCCCTTGTCGAATCCTTATGCGAAAGCCATCGCCGACGAAGGAAATGTGACGACTTGTCCTCAGCAAAATACGTGGCAGAGGAAAGGAATAACTTGTGGAAGTTCCCCTAGAGTGCCGAATATGATACTCGGTGAAAAACCATCATACTCTAGTAACTGTGTGTTAGGTCCTTCCCCTTCTGCCGCTGGGTGTCAAGTGTGTCGTCCTTGAGTCTCTGACCGACCACCTAGCCAAATACACGTGACTGACCTTGTCACAAAACCAGTCCAGCTATACACAATTCTGCCTCCCAAGCAGAAAAAGACACGAGAAACTCAATCCGTGAAAATCCCGTGTGCGCTGTCAGCAAAAAACCGTCAGCCCTATGATAGCAGAAACCTCCACTGTGAAACTCGTGCGATACAAAGCATCCGTGCTCGTTGAAAACCGTCAGCAAACTCTGCTGTAACCCAATATCACGCACAGGCGCTTTCTATCATACATTGACCCAGAACAGGCACTCCACTGAGTGACGCTTTCTTGGTCTCTGTCACCCGATCGTGACACACCTCCCCTCTTCAAGACGAAACCTCGGTTTCGCTCACAGTCATGTTCTCCTCTACAGCCCGAGAGAGAAAGTTAGCTCCAACATTGTTGGCGCCCGGAATGACGCGTACCGTGAATTGGTACGGTTGGAGAATCAACGCCCAGCGCATAAGTCTGGCGTTTGCCAACCTTGCAACCTGAAGATATTGCAGAGGTTGATGGTCCGTCTCCAGACAGAAAGGTCGTCCGTAAGAACGAGCAACCCCTCGTTTCACCCCTGATGACTGCAACCTTCTCTGTCTTCTTGTCTTTGTTCTTCTGGTCTTTGTTCTTCTCCCCGTAGGCTGTCCTCTCTATGTAGGCGCGCAGCAGGTTGGCGTGGTACAGGCGTGCTTTCCCGTGCATCATGATCCTGTAGTCGTTCTGGCCCACCCTCGCTGTCACCTCAAAAGGTCCTTGCCACTGCAGTTGTAGCTTGTTGTGTTTGACAGGTAGAAGTAGCAACACCCGTTCTCCAATCTTGAAGCTGCGCGGCCGTGCCTTGCGGTCGAACCCTCGCGCATAACGCTGTGCTGCTCTTCCCAGGTTCTCTTGAGCCAGTTTGCAGGTCTCTTCAATCCTGTTCCTGAGTTCTACTATGTAGGTCGCTGTCGTCTGCACCTCCTCGTCAGCTTCTACGTCCGTCCAAGCCTGACGCAGGATAGCCATGGGACCGCGTACCTGTCTGCCGTACAACAACTCAAATGGGGAAAAGCCCAAGCTCTCCTGAGGAACCTCGCGGTATGCAAAAAGCAATGCTGGGATGTACCTGTCCCACGTGCGTGGTTTCTCCTGAGCTAGTTTCCTCAGCATGGTCTTCAAGGTGCCATTGAACCTCTCCACCAGTCCGTTGCACTGAGCATGGTAAGGAGTGGTGAAGTGCTGCTCCAGTGATAGCAGTCGTGCTGCCTCCGCCATCACTCCTCCCGTGAACTGCGTGCCTCTGTCGGTGAGTACCTCTGATGGAATTCCCAGCCGGGACCACATAGTAACCAGAGCCTCAGCTACTCGCGTGGCTTCAATCGATTTCAGAGGGATCGCCTCTGGGTATCGAGTAGCGTAGTCCACCATGGTCAAAATGTATCTGTTTCCGTCCTCAGACGCAGGCAAGATGGGCCCGATGATGTCCACTGCGACCCGACGAAAGGGTTCGTCGATGAGCGGCATCTTCTCCAAGGGGACCTTCCTCACCCTTCCTTTGGCCACCACCTTCTGGCACTTATCGCAGGACGCACAGAAACGTCGGACATCCGTGCAGATGCCTGGCCAGTAAAAGTGGCGCCAGACACGATCCGTGGTCTTCTTGGTACCAAGATGACCTCCCAGAATCGAGTCGTGTGCCGTTGCCATGACACCCTCGCGAAACTCGCGAGGCACGACAACCTGTTTGAATGTACCTTCTTGGTTGCTGAACTCACGGTAGAGCAACTTCTTGTCCCTGAGGAACTTTGACCTCCCATGCTTCCCGCTCAGCTTCACCTTCCCCGACTTCGCGTGCTCCCGAGGAGTAGCTAAGGTCGGGTCAGAATCCTGAGCCTTCGCGAGAAGCGCGGGGGTCACGTTCCCCAGGGCAGCTCGTGCAGCAGGTAGGGGTTTGAGAGGTTTGTCCTCTCGCTCCGCCTGTGCCCGCGTGAGCACTGAAATGACGTCGGGAGACCGATAAACGGGAACCTCCCTGGTGACGCCGTCCACAAACTGAACCCGGTTTCCAATGAGCAGGTCGCATGGAGGATCGTCCATGACGACGGCCACAATGGTCCCCGTGAACAACGGGGTTACGACCTTGATCACTGCCGTGTTCAAGTCGTAAGCGTGAGATGCCTCGGCCATTCTCACCCTGATGCTGTCTCCTGTGTAGGCCATAGCTGGAACTAGACTCGCCCGAACCACTATCATGTCTGCCCCTGTGTCCCGCAGACCTTCGCCCTTCACTCCGTTAACGTAGACGTTGCAGTGGGGCTGGAAATGTTTCCTGGAGCACGGAACGCAGAGTTGTGGGATGGTGCATGAGCTCGTGACGTCCCTGAACTCCTCACTGCCAACGAAGTGAACGCCCTTCTGGTCAGCCTGTCTCTTGTGGCAGTCCTTCTTCACGTGGCCCCGCTTGTTGCAGTAGTAACACTGGATGTCAGTTCTGGAACTCGATCCCTTGTGTCCCTGATCGTCCTTCCCGTCCTTGGGTCCTGAAGAACCCGAATTTCCCGTTTTTCCTGGCCGTGAGCCTGAAGATTTGCCGGAGATCGCCTGGGCGTCCTCGTGCACTCTGATCCAGTCGGCTGCCTCCTGAGTAGTCTTGGGCTGGTGCTCCTGCACGAAGGTCACCACCTCAGGTCGCAGGCTGGACATCAGTTGTTCCATGACTATGAGGTCGGCAAGGTCGTTGACGGTCCAGTCCTTTTCGGCCATCTCCACCCAGCGCCGCAGGTAGAGGTTAAGGCGTGCCACAAACTGATGACTCAGCTCGCCGCTCAGTCTCTTGCTGTTACGCAGACGTCGTCTGTAGGCTTCAGCAGTCAGGTTAAAGCGCTGGAGTAACGCCTTCTTAAGTGCCTGATAGTCTCTCGCCTCGTCGTCCTCCAAAGCGTTGTAGAGCTGCAATGCGCGTCCCTTTAAGCAGGTGCTAAGGCGGCTAGCCCACGTGGCCTCTTCCCACTTCTGGTCAGATGCAATGCGCTCAAACCGGCGTAAAAAGTCGTCGAGCTCGTCCTTGTCATCGTCGAACGTCGGCAGTCTCGCACGGTCGGCAACAAACGTCGGCGCGCTAGCCTGAGTGAGCGTACCCTTCTCGGCCTGTAGCCTAGCTAGCTCTAGCTGGTGATCGCGATCCGCCTGTTCCTTCCGGTCTAGTCTGTCACGTTCGTCTTTCTTTTCCTGTCTGTCAAGTTCGGCCTGTCGTTCCTGTCTCTCAAGCTCGTCTTTCTTATCCTGTCGGTCACGTTCGGCCTGTCGTTCTCTTTCTTGTCTGTCACGTTCGGCCTGTCGTTCGGCCTGTCGTTCTCTTTCTTGTCTGTCACGTTCTCTTTCTTGTCTGTCCAGTTCGTCCTTCTTTTCCTGTCTGTCTCGTTCGTCTTTCTCTTTCTTGTCCTGTCTGTCACGTTCGGCCTGTCGTTCTTGTCTGTCAAGCTCTTCTTTTCTCGTCTGTCGCTCTATGTCTTCCCTACGTTCCAGCTCCTTGCGTTTAAGCAAACTACGCGCTCTAACGCGTGCGTCACGCTCTGTCTGTTCCTCACTGCCAGGAGTCTCGAAAGTTATTCTCCTCGTCGGAGATCCCCCTGTAGCCATGGTTAGTTTTAGCAAAGCTTTATCACAAAAGTAAGTCTAACGCAGCTATAGCTAGAATACGCGGTGACGAAAGCGGTGGATACAAAAATCCAGCAACCGGAAAATGCAGAAGAAAAATCCAAACGGTGTAGAACAAATCGCGTAGCCTACTTTATGGCTGCTTTCTGCGGTGAAACAAAGTGTTTCCCACAGCCGTGGCCTACTTTATCGGCTGCTTTTTGCGGTGAAACAGAGTGTTTCCCACAGCCTTGGTTAGGACAGAAGTCCTCGGACCCTTCCCCCCCAAAATTCCAACAAAGTCAAAATATGGAGAAAAATCCAAGTAAAACAAGACGGTAGAAAATGTAACCTGTTACGGAATGCGAAACAACAATGTAGAGAAAACTGAGTAAAACGAATAACAAATCCGCTAACCCCGCTCAGCTCTCTGCAACGGAAAACTCTGAACGTACAACAACAAAGATTCACAAACAAAGGAAAGGGAGATAATCACAGTTAGCGCATACAATAACTCACAAATTACAATTTACATTTCCTGCAAGATGTGAATCGCTTAAGGTGTGGTATATGATCAAAACTATACAAAAAAGGGTAGCACCAAGCAGAAAATAAGTCGAGCACTGACGAGATTATCTGCTCTTAGTTCTCCTTAATTGGTGGGTCTTTATCAGTTGGAAATTAACTGAGTAAATCCCGGCTTGGCCCCCACGTGTCACGTTTCAATATATCACTCAAGGTGATTATGAACCGGTTAATTACTACTAATTAACTAACCACACCACGATCCACTCTCGCAGGCATACAATTAAATAGAGTCAACAAAAGTATAAGTTTCAGACGCCTGTTTATGTATAAACTCTCCACCTCCCTCGAGCCTTCACTCAAAATATGTTCCTTTTACGTTCTCAACACGTAAAAAACCAGTGTTCACTGACAAAATGCCAGTACTATGTAGAAAATTATAGTAACACGCTGAACCCGTGTAAATACAGTCGAAATGAGAATGTTCTGTTCGAAAAGCTCTAGTTCGTGCAGGTGTCACACACCCCACGTTGTCACTACTCCAATGAAATCATAGATACGAAAAGACAACGGTGGTCAACGGGGTGCGTACGACATGGTGCACTTAGCTTTATCTCTGCTGCTGCTGCTTAGCCGGTATGCTGGTTAGTCGGTTCGCTGGTTAGCCGGTCCGCTGGTTAGCCGGTTCGCTGGTTAGCCGGTCCGCTGGTTAGCCGGTCTCCTGGTTAGCCGGTCTCCTGGTTAGCGTAGCCTCAACAGTTCCCGCCAGAGTCAGCCGTGCCGATGTTACGGGAACGTAACGAACGAACGAAACGAACGAACGAAGGAAGGCTGCAAACAGAAAGCATCGGTGCACTAAACATGTCAGCTACCCCTCACCCACCACCTTAAAACATGTCATCTTTAAATATCTCATCGAGCACGTGGGCCTGCACAAAACTGACTTTTTACAACAACAAAACAGCCATTTTCCGTCCTTCTCTCCCTATCTGCAAAAACCATATACAGATTAGTATTTTAGCGTCACAGAGAGTAAATTATGCGCTAACCTGGAAAGAACAACAGAGAGTATTTCATTCCACAACACAGACTCATCAACAGCGTTAAATAATGATTTATTACCTCAAAAGCCTATGATTGTAACTCTCAATGGAAGCAAAGTCCGCCTCCTCCCTGGAACAGTCTCTGTTCGTCAACAGTGACCCAAAACGTCCAGAACCCCTTGTCGAATCCTTATGCGAAAGCCATCGCCGACGAAGGAAATGTGACGACTTGTCCTCAGCAAAATACGTGGCAGAGGAAAGGAATAACTTGTGGAAGTTCCCCTAGAGTGCCGAATATGATACTCGGTGAAAAACCATCATACTCTAGTAACTGTGTGTTAGATCCTTCCCCTTCTGCCGCTGGGTGTCAAGTGTGTCGTCCTTGAGTCTCTGACAGACCACCTAGCCAAATACACGTGACTGACCTTGTCACCAAACCAGTCCAGCTATACACAATTCTGCCTCCCAAGCAGAAAAAGACACGAGAAACTCAATCCGTGAAAATCCCGTGTGCGCTGTCAGCAAAAAACCGTCAGCCCTATGATAGCAGAAACCTCCACTGTGAAACTCGTGCGATACAAAGCATCCGTGCTCGTTGAAAACCGTCAGCAAACTCTGCTGTAACCCAATATCACGCACAGGCGCTTTCTATCATACATTGACCCAGAACAGGCACTCCACTGAGTGACGCTTTCTTGGTCTCTGTCACCCGATCGTGACACTTTCTTTCTACTTTTTAAATCTCTGCGAAATAAATTCAGCTTTTGGTATTATGATTATAATATAATTATATAGTAATTATGTATCTGCCTCATTCGACACTATCTATCATTCTCACCCTATAATACATACATATAATACATACGTGAACATATATGTTTTATGTTTTATGTGTGTTGTCCTTTTGTCCAATTGTTGTTATAATCGTTTACAGGCAGGCAGGGTGTTCCGAAGAAAATTTTCCA
Source organism: Littorina saxatilis (assembly GCF_037325665.1). Lineage (NCBI taxonomy): Eukaryota > Metazoa > Mollusca > Gastropoda > Littorinimorpha > Littorinidae > Littorina > Littorina saxatilis. The sequence goes on along the minus strand of NC_090246.1, from coordinate 101,220,564 downwards.
TTTTATGTAACATTTGAATCGATAATAAAGTGTTATTGTTGTTATTGTTATTGTTATTAGTATAATTAATCTCTTCGTGTTGTATTCCCGCACAGATTCCGCCAAGGGTTCCTGCAGTTCTTCTGCTTCTGCCCGTGCCCGCCGTGCCGCAAGGCGCTGCGCATGAACCAGAATGACCGCGGCTTCTACTCCACGCGCATGAGCATGACAAACACGGAGAAGCTTGACTGCAACGGCTCCCTGATGCACACCACCTTGGAGAGCATGGAGGACACCAACTCCACGCCCACCGCCAGCATGTACCGCATGCACCCCATTTCCCAGGCCAAGATCACGGACGGCAACAGCTTCGACGACTGAGGCGGTGGTGGAGGCTGTGCCTGTGGTTGTGGAGGTGGAGGAGGACCAATAGATTATAAAGGACGATGAGACTAAATGGAAGGAGGTTTGGGTGGAGAAGGACGAACCAGAGGTGGTTGTGGTTGTGGTTGTGGAGGTGGTGGAGGAGCAATAGACTGTAAAGGACGATGAGACTAAATGGAAGGAGGTTTGGGTGGTGAAGGACAAACCAGAGGTGGGAGGTGGTTGTGGTTGTGGTTGTGGAGGTGGTGGAGGAGCAATAGACTGTAAAGGACGATGAGACTAAATGGAAGGAGGTTTGGGTGGTGAAGGACGAACCAGAGGTGGGAGGTGGCTGTGGTTGTGGTTGTGGAAGAAAAAAATGGAGGAGGAGCAATAAATTATAAAGGACGAAGAGGATGAGAAATTGAAGGAGGTCTGAGCGGTGAAGGGGGAGGCTGAGAGGGTAGAGTAGCATAAAGAGATGGAGGAGATAGAGTAGACCAGCATAAAGAGATGGAGGAGATAGAGTAGACCAGCATAAAGAGATGGAGGAGATAGAGTAGACCAGCATCACAACTCGGAGTAAGAAGAGAAAACAGTCTTCTTTTTCTTTGATTTTTGTGAATAAGGTTTGATTGGTGAAGGGCGAACAAGAAGGGGGTGGGTTGAAGAAGGAGGTAGAGGGGAAGAAAGAGGGGGGGGGGTGGACCCGACCAGCATAGGGCCTGGCCATTCTTCGGTCTTGCGCGTACGATCTTTACGATAAAGAAGAGGACGTAGAGGCGGTGAGGTCGATCAGCACAGGATCTCAGAGAATTGGCCATTCTTCGGTGTTGTGCTTGCAACCTTTTGAGCAGGAAGACAATTTGATTTGGGTTTTTTAGGGAAAGACAACGGGGAAGTGGAGTAGGAGGGGAAAGGAGGTAGATCAAGGACGGGTTGATGAAGCGGGGATGGGGATGTGGTGACAAGGAGGTAGATCAAGGACGGGTTGATGAAGCGGGGATGGGGATGTGGGGACAAGGAGGTAGATCAAAGACGGGTTGATGAAGCGGGGATGGGGATGTGGGGACAAGGAGGTAGATCAAAGACGGGTTGATGAAGCGGGGATGGGGATGTGGGGACAAGGAGGTAGATCAAAGACGGGTTGATGAAGCGGGGATGGGGATGTGGGGACAAGGAGGTAGATCAAAGACGGGTTGATGAAGCGGGGATGGGGATGTGGGGACAAGGAGGTAGATCAAAGACGGGTTGATGAAGCGGGGATGGGGATGTGGGGACAAGGAGGTAGATCAAGGACGGGTTGATGAAGCGGGGATGGGGATGTGGTGACAAGGAGGTAGATCAAGGACGGGTTGATGAAGCGGGGATGGGGATGTGGGGACAAGGAGGTAGATCAAAGACGGGTTGATGAAGCGGGGATGGGGATGTGGGGACAAGGAGGTAGATCAAAGACGGGTTGATGAAGCGGGGATGGGGATGTGGGGACAAGGAGGTAGATCAAGGACGGGTTGATGAAGCGGGGATGGGGATGTGGTGACAAGGAGGTAGATCAAGGACGGGTTGATGAAGCGGGGATGGGGATGTGGTGACAAGGAGGTAGATCAAGGACGGGTTGATGAAGCGGGGATGGGGGTGTGGGGACAAGGATTAGAAAGAAGTCGGTCGGGTTTGGCAAGATGACAGTGATGGCAAGATGACAGTGATGGCAAGATGACAGTGATGGGAAGAAGAAAATTGGAAGGCATCTGTTCGACCAGAGATAGAGACTATGCGTTCTGACCATCCTTGATCTCCGCGTGTCGTTTGATTGAACAGTGGAAAGTGTCCCGTTGTTCAGCAAAGTATCGAGGACCATGTGTAGGCTATTCGGAGGTCATACATCTGCATGGCGTTTTTAGTGCCAAGGGTGTCCAACGACCCTACCCACACTCTTCACCACCACCGCCCAGCTCCCTCCCTCCCCCGAGTCATCAGCTAGGCAAAACAAAGAGCTTGGATCATGTGTCATGGACCATTCGTGGGTCATATGTACACATGATCGTTTAGACCAGGGGGGGGAAAGCTTTTTTGCCGGGATATCCACTGAGCCACCCTCTAACGGAGCCAAGAACATTCGTCATTCATCGATGAACTGCGCACACTCTTTTCAGCAGCAGGTGTTTGTTTACTTGGGGAAAAACGTTTGACCGTTCTGGTCAATAGCTACCTGTGTCTTGTGATGGCAAGAAAACAAACTCCACTAGTACTCCACAATCACACATGTCTGTATCCCCCTTCGTTTTCTCTACGGTACGGTGATTTCTCCCATGATTCCCCCTCTCCAGAGAGCTTGTGAGGCAAGAAGCAGTGTGACAGTTCTCTAGCCTCTTGTGTTTTCTGTCCGGTGGGCTCATGGCTTGCGTCATATCACCTTGACGTTGAACTCCAAAAACAGTTTAAATGTAGAAGCAATGTAACAGTTTTGTACCTTCCATCATTCTCTCTACACGTGTGACTCGAATTCTATCATCTCGGTCAAACTCGGCAGAGGCATCAAAATGGCAAATGGCTTCGAGGGTGCCATTAGTATATGACACCTTCGAAAAGGATGGCGTGTAGATTGGATTGAACAAGGGAGACTCTCGGGCAAACAGCTGAGATTATGGCAATCCTTGCGTTCACCAGTTGAGCAACATGGACATTTTCGACGAAACCCGGGCGGAAACAGTGGTGTGATTGGAACAACAGTGAAGAACCACAAATTATCTGCGCGCGAGAGACATCTTCTGTCTCAGTGACCGAGTTTCAGCAGCAAAGAAAGAGTCAGTTTCACAACCTGGAGCCGCTCAAGCATCATTTCATAAACGTTTCAGCCAAACCCGGGCCACACAAAAAACATGTTGCTGATGGTTGTGCGCAGAACGAAAGTATGACGGACGAACAGTCAAGAGAGAGAGAGAGAGAGAAAAGTGTGTGTGTGTGTGTGTGTGTGTGTGTGTGTGTGTGTGTGTGTGTGTGTACGTGGATGTGTGCGTTAGTGCGTGGGTGAGCCTGTGCGTGCGTGTGTTTGTGCGGGTCTGATTGTATGTCTGTCCGTCTTTGGAGTGGGATTCTCACCATACCAAAGTTGGCAGATCATGTGTGTTACTACGGCTCCATACAGAGTCCGGTATAGGTACGTGTATTCCTGAGTGTGATAATGAATCGCTCCAACATGTGATGGACAAAATGGAAGAGAGGTTAATGCTGAAGGGGAACAATTACAATGGTGTGTGTTTGAAAAACACAGTTATTCCCCTTCGTTCGTTTGGAATGCCGCTGGTTGGTGTGGGATTATAATCAGAGGTTCTATGGCTGCATTTTTTTCACTGTTTATAAATGCTCTCTCTCTCTCTCTCTCTCTCTCTCTCTCTCTCTCTCTCTCTCTCTCTCTCTCTCTCTCTCTCTCTCTCTCTCTCTCTCACACACACACACACACTCACACACACTGGCACACACACACACACACACACACACACACACACACACACTAAATTTGTTTCCTGTTTTGACATATTGGTTTGTAAATTAGCCTACCAAAGTCAGTGTATGTGTGTGGGTGTGTGTTGTCATCAGAAACTTTGAAAATCATCTTTGATTAATTTCAATAGAAAGATAGAGTGCGATATACTTTGAATCTGTACATTTCTCTTAAAAAACGTATGAGTGGAAAAGACCTATATTCGTGATTTTGTAAGGTAATTTGTTCTCAATTTTGTGTGGTTGATATAATGTCCTGTTGATTTATCTATATTGACAACAAGTTACTGTCAGTCCCTCCATATGTACATACGTGCATAAATGTCTTAACATATAATTAAGTAAATAAACCGCGAATCGTGTAAAAAAAAATGTGGTTTGATCACAGGCACATCAAACTGGCTTGGGGTGGTGGTGGGGGGTGGGGTGAAGGCCCCACAACGGTCTCCGTATAACTATAAGACTTGTAACTTCTACACACCACATCATTGTCGTGTGCCCGGTCTCCGTATAACTATAAGACTTGTAACTTCTACACACCACATCATTGTCATGTGCCCGGTCTCCGTATAACTATAAGACTTGTAACTTCTACACACCACATCATTGTCGTGTGCCCGGTCTCCGTATAACTATAAGACTTGTAACTTCTACACACGACATCATTGTCATGTGCCCGGTCTCCGTATAACTATAAGACTTGTAACTTCTACACACCACATCATTGTCGTGTGCCCGGTCTCCGTATAACTATAAGACTTGTAACTTCTACACACCACATCATTGTCATGTGCCCGGTTGTTGTTGTGATTTTCTTTTTTTCAATGTGCGAGTGCGCTTGTATCAAATTCGTAAGCATGCACACATTTGTATATTTTGCTTGATAAAGAATGGTGATGAAATAGTTATAATAATGTGCACATTAACCAAATGTGATTGCATTTTAATGAGGTAATGTTGTAACTATAATCTATGCTTGTAGCCATTTGCAGTCATAAGTGTTACTCATTCCCTCCAAACAGCCCAAAAAGCAAAGAATTTGTCGAAAGAGGTTATCAACACATCTGACCAGTTTTAGTTGTGAAACTGAGTCAGCTCTTCGTGTGCTTAATAGCGCGTGTGGGCGCACGTGTGTGTGTGTGCGTGTGTGAGTGCGTGCGTGGCGTGCGTGCGTGTGTGCGGGCGTTCGTTTGTGCGTGCGAGACTTCGTGTTCTAGACTGTCACGCTTTTCTTGATTGTAAATCAAATGTATAGGCCTACTATTTCACTTATAAGTCATAATGTAGTTTGTAAACTGCAGCTCTGTGCATTTAGAACGTAAATAGGAGTCGGCTGTATAAGCGTGAACGTGTCAAAGCGTGTGTGTGTGTGTCTGTGTGTGTGTATGTATGTGTGTGTGTGTCTGTGTGTGTGTGTGTATGTGTTGTGTGTGTGTGTGTGTTTGTGTTGTGTGTGTGTGTGTGTGTCTGTGTATGTTGTGTGTGTGTCTGTGTGTGTGTATGTATGTGTGTGTGTGTCTGTGTGACAATGAAACGTTGTACATCTTGTGTGCAAAACTGACTTGTGCACAATGCTCCATGTTTTTGTGTTAGCGAAATGGTGTGACGGAAGCGGTCTTACAAAAAGGGCGTAGCCTACATTATAATTCGGAATATGTGTATAATGTTTTCGGAGTTGATATATAATCTGTGACTCGTGTGCCCAAGGATATTAACAAGTAGGCTACATATTGCTTTGTCATTTCAGTCAAAATGTATAACATGTATATATCATCATTATGTACTGCGTGAATCAACATTGTAGGCATTCTGAGTTCACTTGTTTTTGGTCGTCGCGGTACGAGATTTTCATTGTTGCGTAATACTGATAAGTATGCTTGGCAATCTACAGTGCATGGAAAAATGGGCTAATTTATTGAATTTTGATGTAAATGTTGGAAAGGTATTTCTGACAATAAGGCGAACTACACAAGACACATATGGTTCCAATATAGAATACTGCATAGAATTTTTCCCACTCAACGCCTGTTATTTTTGATGAAAATTTCTGACACATCACTATGTAGCTTTTGTACACAGGAAGAGAAAACCTTAGAACATTTGTTTTGGGAGTGCACAAGAGTTAAACTCTTTTGGTCTGATTTCACAGAATGGTTATGTCAAAATTTCACACATTGCAGTAATTTGAATTTGTCAAAAGAGCTTGTCATTTTAGGGTATGCAGACAACTTTCATACGGATGCTGTTTTTAATTTGTTTATTCTCCTTGCCAAACAAAGTATATTTGGAGCCAAATTAAATAAGACAGTCCCAACACTGACTAAATGTTTTTGTGAAAATTGTCAAACAAAGGTTTTTGATCGAAAAGTATAATGCTAGTGTAAATAATTATTATGGTAAATTTGAAAAAGAGTGGTGTTTATATAGACACTTTTTTCATTGATGCTATAGGATAATTGTATTGATTGATTTCGTATGAACATTTTTGAATGTGATACTCCCTGACCCATTTACTCATAACAGGTTATACAGTACTTTTATGCCGATAATTAAACCCCATGTATACTTGGAGGCTAAATTGTGACCACCGCCCCCACCTACCCCCCTCCCCTCCCCCAACCTCAGTTACCCCCCACCCTCCCCCCCCCCCCCCCCACAACCTCAGTTCCCCCCCCCCCTTCCATATCCCCTGTCTTTTCAACAACCCACCCTACTGTCTATGTCTGTGTCTTGTCTAGGTATGTACGTGTGTATGCGCTTTGTTGATAAACTCGGTGTATGATGTATGTTATGCTGTGTTTATGTGTATATAAAGGAAATAAAATGTTTAAAAAAAAAATTAAAAAAAGTATGCTTGTGTCATAATCTTAGACATGACTTGACATTTTCTCTCCTCCCCCCCCCCCCCCCCCCCGCACCGCACCCTTACCTCGTCCCACACCTCTCCCCTTCACATGTACGTATACTAATATTCGCAGCTTACATTATACCTCATCCGTTTAAAAATGATCGAGAATCACAGAATGTATCATGGCCGCATGTTCGCTTATTTTTGGACGAAAAGCGTTCCTTGCTTCGGCTAAGACCTCGCGCGACCTGAAAATACATCTGTCATGTTTCTTTGAAACCTACAAATATCGATTTTGCCGATCTGTGACTACGTCAAAATGTATGGAAAGGCATGAATTGACTGTCGTACGTACGTACGTGCGTACGTACGAAGCATGCTTAGCTGAAGTTGTGACATTGTGTCTGGGTAGTGTCGAAGACTACTCACACATTTGTGAAGGTTGTTATATAGAAACTCATAAGTATGAAAGCGTCTGCTGAAATTGAAATTACGGTCTCTCTCTAGGTTTTTTTGTGTGTTTTTTTAATTTTAAGATAGCATCAAATGAAGTCATTTATCAATACTCTCTCATTTGCATGTACTTTACTTGCGAGTTCAGAGTACGGCATATAATGCTGAAATTTCCAGATAAGGTGTCATATTTTGTCGAGTTTCGGGATGGACAGCGCCTTATAGTTTAATCAGTTTCTCTACAGCCGTCATTTTCCTGAATATTTATAATTATACTGAGTAATTTTATTCACACTTGTACCATGAAAATACATTGTTTATGTGTATTAACTTTTGAAATTGCCAGTTTGAGCTTTGATTCGTCGTGGTGACCAAGTTTTCACTTACTTTGTATTCGACAGCAATGTTCTGCGTCATGTTGCTGTAAGTATCGTCTTTCGAGTGTTTTGACGTCATACCTTGTTACTGCGTCATCAGGAGTCAGTACTTTTGTATATTATACTTCTGGTTCACCTGAACTGCGAAAAGTATCTCGCTATATATATATCACTGGAAGTATAATTGCCTGACGTTTTCCTTTGAAATGTCTCATAAATTGAAGATTTTTTTCTTTTCTCTCGTGTAGCGTTGTTGTTAAGGAGTGCAATGAAAAACAAAAAGCTTTAACGGTTTGCTGTATATGACGTTGATCAGCCACTGACAGAAAGTTCACCAACTATTGTTGTGACTTGATTCTCCTCTCTGCGTGTTTTGGGCAATAGAAAGTCATCAAGTTGATTTATTTCCTCCAAATCAACAACTGAGACTAAATGTAACCAATGATGTGTATTGTATTCATTCGCTATTGTCTATGACAGGGATCGCGTTTACGCACGATTTTTGCGTATTTGACGCATTTTAAAAGTCGCTTACGCGTTTTTTTCGCCGCGCCGCGTAAGCCATACGCAAAAATATTGTAACTTTTTCTTGTCTTTACACAGCGCTTTTGCTCTGACTTAATAATCACCCGATCCTGAAACTGACTATAGGGCTCGAGAAGTGACGACACACATGAAATCTGCGCGTCAAAACTAAAGTCCGTTTCTTTTTGCATCGAAGTATCGCAAACGAACGTAACGAGGGTATTACCAGATAATGTCTTGTCGGATAATGAAACAGACATTAGCTGCTCTCCCATCTCGCGCTTCCAAAAGGCGGAAAGTGTGTCTAGTCGTATTAGAGCGGGAAACAAACTCGCAAGGCCCGAAGGTTGGAGACAGCAGGGGTGTTATTCGACAGGCGTACGCGGAGTTCGACAAGAAAACTCGCCGTATTTAGGTAAGGAGTGTCTTTAAGTCTTTCGTGCGTGTTTTGTTTGTGTCTGTACGTGTTTTCGTAGTACGCAAAAATATTGGTCCGTGACGCGTTTTTTTCGTTTCGTTGCGTATGACTTACGCGTTTTTTAAAAAGCTAGCGCGATCCCTGCTATGAATAACTAGTGTATAACTCATGTGCATGTTTGTTTGCTTTGATAATACTGAAACTATCAAAGTACTTATGTCGATTTGTTGTTTTACGTGTCTAACAGTTGAATTGTCTCCTTAATCGTCTTTGCTTAAGTTTCCGATCCAAATAGCAGATATTTTAAAGCTGGATATTGAAAAAGATTTTAGTCATGTTCTACGTCTAATTTAAAAGGCTGTTACCTTGAACAAATCAATTGATGCTTTCGATTAGATCAACAAAGGAAGTGTGACAAAATTAATCACCGATGTGTGATAACAATACTTTCTCGCTTTTCTACTCTTTGTATGTCTCTTTGGGGAGAGAGATAGAGAGAGAGAGAGAGAGAGAGAGAGAGAGAGAGAGAGAGAGAGAGAGAGAGGAGGCAGACAGAGAGAGACACAGAAAGAGAGGCACAGACAGGCAGACAGACACAGACAGAGACAGACAGACACAGAGAGACAGACACAGAGAGAGAGAGAGGGCGAAAGTGAGAAAAAGAGAGAGAGACAGACAGACAGAGAGAGACAGAGACAGAGAGAGGGCGAAAGTGAGAAAGAGAGATAGAGAGAGAGGGGGCAATGGTAGGCTAGCTATCTGTTTAGAATGAAACCTTTTATTTTAGTCTATACCTTTCGTATTGAATGGCACGCTCCTGCCTTGTTCTCGACACAATGATGCTTTAGAAACAGGATGTTTTTGTCTCCTGTTTTGTTTCGTTAGTTTTTGGTTTTGTTTTTAAAAAACTTAGTTAAATTCAAAAACTAGTAACGCTCCGTACCGCGTGTTAATGTTGCTCTTGTTTTCAAGAGACTGAAAACCACAAAATTAATCATTGAAATGTTATGATTTGTTCTTTGTTGTTCGGCATACATTTTTTTTTTTCTTTGTTGCTGTTGGATTTATAACCTAGAATAGGGTTGGGGATCTGGTGAAGGGAAGTGAATTGGGTGGGGGTGGGTGGGGGGGGGTGGAATTCTTGCTTTTATTAACACTATGTGTCGACTGACAGCAGACATTCAACGATGTATGAACTGTCTGGTCGCTGTCTATTAATTATGTTGTTGTTGCTGTGATGTTGAACAGATAAATATAAAATATCTTGTTGATATAAAATTATATCCTGCGTACGTTGTTTTAACATTGCTTGTATGGGTGTGACTTTGAGAAAGTATGAGACCAGTCTGTGTCTGTGTGGTGGAGAAAGAAAGTAAATCATACGTGGGTCAATTGATAAGTGAATGAATGTGGTGTTATAACAACAAATACTTTCTTGTATTCTCTCTCTCTCTCTCTCTCTCTCTCTCTCTCTCTCTCTCTCTCTCTCTCTCTCTCTCATTCTCTCTCTCTTTGTCCCTCTCTCTCTATCTCTCTCTCATTCTCTATCTCTCTCTCTCATTCTCTCTCTCTCTGTCCCTCTCTCTCTATCTCTCTCATTCTCTCTCTCTCTCTCTCTCTCTCTCTCTCTCTCTCTCTCTCTCTCTCTCTCTCTCTCTCTCTCTCTCTCTTTCAAGTGGAAAGTCTGTTCCAGTAATAGAGTCCTCCCTTCAAACAGCTTTAAACGATGTAAATAACTGGTGTAGTGCCAATGCTATGCTTGTCCATCCAATAAAAACTAAAAGTATGGTAATTGCAACCAGACAAAACACCAGATTTCTCCACTCAAACCAAATCTTACTATTGGTACGCAATCAATTGAACAAGTTCGCGTTTTAGGGGTAATTATTGATTGTGAATTCAAGTGGCAGGCGCCATTACAGCATATTTGCAAGAAAGTAGCCAAGAACGTTTTCCTCCTATCCAAGTTAAAGCAATTTACGGACAGAAGGACTCTGGAAATGTTCCGCCATGCTCATGTAATGCCTCACATCAATTATGTTTCGACGCTCTGGGATGACAGCAGTGATGTCCACTTGAAAAAGTTAGACTCTCTCTATCGTCGCCGCTCGGCTAAACTCATCGTAAAGGATAATGCCCCAACAGATATGAAATCAAAAATACTTAACTTTCTTCCACTGGAAAAGCATCTCAAGTGAAACAAAGCCATTTTCATGCACAAATTGTATTATGGTAAAGTGCCGATTTACATTACATCATTATTTAATAAAGCTACCGACAGATATGGGTCGGTCAACTTGATCCCACCGATTCCACGAATTGACCTTTATAAGACCAGTCTTGCTTTTTCGGGTACATCAGTTTGGAATTCACTTCCATCATCCCTTAAGCACTTAAAGTCATTAAAAAGTTGTAAAAAATGTGTCAAAAAACACTTAATGTCTGAGTAGTTTAACGCGTTTTGATTTACCACACTTAGTATTACGCCAAAGATATGCTGTGCATTGTATATTCTGAACATATTTTTGTTGTACTATTGCTACATGTTCGATTGCTACCAGCTTGTACTTATAATTACTTGCATAGTATGCATTTGATTTTATGAATAACCACATATGTATGCTCTTCATGCCTCATCTTCATCATCATCATCATCATCATCATCGTCGTCATCTTTATCATCACGTGCTGAAGTTTTCTGACTTTTTAACTTTTTAATTTTTCAATTTTATCATTGTGTGTCTGTGCGTCCCAAGGACAGATTGTAAGAAAAGGCGTAGCCTTAAATCTTAATCCTTGTTAAATAAAGTTCAATTCAATTCAATTCAATTCAATTCAGTTCTCTCTCTCTCTCTCTCTCTCTCTCTCTCTCTCTCTCTCTCTCTCTCTCTCTCTCTCTCTCTCTCTCTCTCTCTCTCTCTCTCTCTCTCTCTCTCTCTCTCTCTTTCTCTCAAAGAGATAAATTTGCGCACAAAAACGGCAGCCAAAGCAACAGCCATCTTAGGTCAAAGAGAAAAATCACAAAAATCGTTCCCACAACATTTTTTAAGCAAAATCCATGAAATTACAGAACCTGTCGTTTTATTAGCATCACAGATGTAAAATCAAATGTAAGGGCATTTTTATTTATCACAGACCAGTTTTAAAGAAAGACAAAGTCTAAAATAAATTGTAACAAAATAACGTGAGAGAAAAGAAGAAAGAAAGATGAAGAAAATACAAAATGGACGATTTCTTTTTACCAGGCCACTGTCGCAACAACAACAAGACAATGGGACGTTCAAGCAGATAGTCACAATACATAATATCAAGAAGAAAGCATGTGCTCGCAGTTACACAAAACATTGGAACAGAAACACAATCAAAGTGAAATGTTGCTTGCACTGTCATGACAGCGCTGAAAGCCATATCTGACGAGGACATTGATAAACACACCGATTCCTTTAAAGTTATATTTCTTCCCAGGTTTTTGGTTTGTTTGTTTGCTTAACGCCCAGCCGACCACGAAGGGCCATATCAGGGCGGTGCTGCTTTGACATATAACGTGCGCCACACCCAAGACAGAAGTCGCAGCACAGGCTTCATGTCTCACCCAGTCACATTATTCTGACACCGGACCAACCAGTCCTAGCACTAACCCCATAATGCCAGACGCCAGGCGGAGCAGCCACTAGATTGCCAATTTTAAAGTCTTAGGTATGACCCGGCCGGGGTTCGAACCCACGACCTCCCGATCACGGGGCGGACGCCTTACCACTAGGCCAACCGTGCCTCTTCCCAGGTTAAAGGCGTTGACCTTACCGTGAAAGCAGTTCTGCTCACTATCATCTCAGTTTTGCACCGACTCTTACACAGGATTAGACCCCTCACTGGGACACAGGATTAGACCCCTCACTGGGACACAGGATTAGACCCCTCACTGGGACACAGGATTAGACCCCTCACTGGGACACAGGATTAGACCCCTCACTGGGACACAGGATTAGACCCCTCACTGGGACACAGGATTAGACCCCTCACTGGGACACAGGATTAGACCCCTCACTGGGACACAGGATTAGACCCCTCACTGGGACACAGGATTAGACCCCTCACTGGGACACAGGATTAGACCCCTCACTGGGACACAGGATTAGACCCCTCACTGGGACACAGCATTAGACCCCTCACTGGGACACAGGATTAGACCCCTCACTGGGACACAGCATTAGACCCCTCACTGGGACACAGGATTAGACCCCTCACTGGGACACAGGATTAGACCCCTCACTGGGACACAGGATTAGACCCCTCACTGGGACACAGGATTAGACCCCTCACTGGGACACAGGATTAGACCCCTCACTGGGACACAGGATTAGACCCCTCACTGGGACACAGCATTAGACCCCTCACTGGGACACAGGATTAGACCCCTCACTGGGACACAGCATTAGACCCCTCACTGGGACACAGCATTAGACCCCTCACTGGGACACAGGATTAGACCCCTCACTGGGACACAGGATTAGACCCCTCACTGGGACACAGCATTAGACCCCTCACTGGGACACAGCATTAGACCCCTCACTGGGACACAGGATTAGACCCCTCACTGGGACACAGCATTAGACCCCTCACTGGGACACAGGATTAGACCCCTCACTGGGACACAGGATTAGACCCCTCACTGGGACACAGGATTAGACCCCTCACTGGGACACAGGATTAGACCCCTCACTGGGACACAGGATTAGACCCCTCACTGGGACACAGGATTAGACCCCTCACTGGGACACAGGATTAGACCCCTCACTGGGACACAGGATTAGACCCCTCACTGGGACACAGGATTAGACCCCTCACTGGGACACAGGATTAGACCCCTCACTGGGACACAGGATTAGACCCCTCACTGGGACACAGCATTAGACCCCTCACTGGGACACAGGATTAGACCCCTCACTGGGACACAGCATTAGACCCCTCACTGGGACACAGGATTAGACCCCTCACTGGGACACAGGATTAGACCCCTCACTGGGACACAGGATTAGACCCCTCACTGGGACACAGGATTAGACCCCTCACTGGGACACAGGATTAGACCCCTCACTGGGACACAGCATTAGACCCCTCACTGGGACACAGGATTAGACCCCTCACTGGGACACAGCATTAGACCCCTCACTGGGACACAGCATTAGACCCCTCACTGGGACACAGCATTAGACCCCTCACTGGGACACAGGATTAGACCCCTCACTGGGACACAGGATTAGACCCCTCACTGGGACACAGGATTAGACCCCTCACTGGGACACAGGATTAGACCCCTCACTGGGACACAGGATTAGACCCCTCACTGGGACACAGGATTAGACCCCTCACTGGGACACAGCATTAGACCCCTCACTGGGACACAGGATTAGACCCCTCACTGGGACACAGCATTAGACCCCTCACTGGGACACAGGATTAGACCCCTCACTGGGACACAGGATTAGACCCCTCACTGGGACACAGGATTAGACCCCTCACTGGGACACAGGATTAGACCCCTCACTGGGACACAGGATTAGACCCCTCACTGGGACACAGGATTAGACCCCTCACTGGGACACAGGATTAGACCCCTCACTGGGACACAGGATTAGACCCCTCACTGGGACACAGGATTAGACCCCTCACTGGGACACAGCATTAGACCCCTCACTGGGACACAGCATTAGACCCCTCACTGGGACACAGCATTAGACCCCTCACTGGGACACAGGATTAGACCCCTCACTGGGACACAGCATTAGACCCCTCACTGGGACACAGGATTAGACCCCTCACTGGGACACAGGATTAGACCCCTCACTGGGACACAGGATTAGACCCCTCACTGGGACACAGGATTAGACCCCTCACTGGGACACAGGATTAGACCCCTCACTGGGACACAGGATTAGACCCCTCACTGGGACACAGGATTAGACCCCTCACTGGGACACAGCATTAGACCCCTCACTGGGACACAGGATTAGACCCCTCACTGGGACACAGCATTAGACCCCTCACTGGGACACAGGATTAGACCCCTCACTGGGACACAGGATTAGACCCCTCACTGGGACACAGGATTAGACCCCTCACTGGGACACAGGATTAGACCCCTCACTGGGACACAGGATTAGACCCCTCACTGGGACACAGGATTAGACCCCTCACTGGGACACAGGATTAGACCCCTCACTGGGACACAGGATTAGACCCCTCACTGGGACACAGGATTAGACCCCTCACTGGGACACAGGATTAGACCCCTCACTGGGACACAGGATTAGACCCCTCACTGGGACACAGCATTAGACCCCTCACTGGGACACAGGATTAGACCCCTCACTGGGACACAGCATTAGACCCCTCACTGGGACACAGGATTAGACCCCTCACTGGGACACAGCATTAGACCCCTCACTGGGACACAGGATTAGACCCCTCACTGGGACACAGGATTAGACCCCTCACTGGGACACAGGATTAGACCCCTCACTGGGACACAGGATTAGACCCCTCACTGGGACACAGGATTAGACCCCTCACTGGGACACAGGATTAGACCCCTCACTGGGACACAGCATTAGACCCCTCACTGGGACACAGGATTAGACCCCTCACTGGGACACAGCATTAGACCCCTCACTGGGACACAGGATTAGACCCCTCACTGGGACACAGGATTAGACCCCTCACTGGGACACAGGATTAGACCCCTCACTGGGACACAGGATTAGACCCCTCACTGGGACACAGCATTAGACCCCTCACTGGGACACAGGATTAGACCCCTCACTGGGACACAGCATTAGACCCCTCACTGGGACACAGGATTAGACCCCTCACTGGGACACAGCATTAGACCCCTCACTGGGACACAGCATTAGACCCCTCACTGGGACACAGGATTAGACCCCTCACTGGGACACAGGATTAGACCCCTCACTGGGACACAGGATTAGACCCCTCACTGGGACACAGGATTAGACCCCTCACTGGGACACAGGATTAGACCCCTCACTGGGACACAGGATTAGACCCCTCACTGGGACACATACCAACACTCAACATACTGACTGCTTCCTGTGAAGAGTTAGGATTTGTTGAGGAATTCATTTTGCAGATTGACGCGCCTGGCCTTAAAGAAATTAATCCATTACAAACATTCACATACTGCATCGAAAGCATTCAGGCTTTAAAGAAATTAATCCATTACAAACATTCACATACTGCACCGAAAGCATTCAGGCTTATAAGAAATTAATCCATTACAAACATTCACATACTGCACCGAAAGCATTCAGGCTTATAAGAAATTAATCCATTACAAACATTCACATACTGCACCGAAAGCATTCAGGCTTTAAAGAAATTAATCCATAACAAACATTCACACAATGGACCGAAAGCATTCTGGCTTTAAAGAAATTAATCCATTACAAACATTCACACACTGCACCGAAAGCATTCAAGCTTTTAAGAAATTAATCCATAACAAACATTCACACACTGCACCGAAAGCATTCAGGCTTCTGATTTTGGGTTTATGTCCAAGTGGAGGGATGGTCTTATCCCATGGTCAAGTCTGTCCAGATCTGAAAGTCGAATCCTTTACACGGGAAGGTATGTGCCATTGAACGGCCATGTACGCCGTTACCGACCTGTTCAGCCTGTTGCGTAGGATAAGAGCATGATTGTACTTGGATATGAACCAACATTCAACACCTGCTTTATTCGCAGAGTGAGTTTTTTTTTTTTCTTTTTGAAATAATTTCACGAATTGACATTAGGTTTCAGTTACAACAGTATTTCAGCAATGAACAAAAACTCTTTTTGCGTAAAGAGCAGCCAACCTGTACAATTCTGGTGGAATCATGCTCGAATCTCAACAAACGCCTCGGCGCATCTATGGTGAAGTACTGGTCTTCACGGAAAGGAATGCATCTGTAAGCGTATATAATATACAGCAGAGTTCCGTTCGTGTGTGTGATGTATACCAATGTAAACACTCTGAGGTTAGAGCGGCCTTGACAGCAACCATACTCTCTCCCATTCTCCAATCTCAATGCTTTTCTCTACAAAAACAAAACACACAAATGAACAAACCCAAAACAAAAACAAACAAAATCAATATGCAAAACATAAATCCCCTTGAATCGGTCCCTTTGTAAATGTCCACCATGAGTTACGTATAAAGCAAGGTACAACTCGTGTAGAATATTAAGGGCTCGGTTTATGACTACATGCACATCACTAAGGCAGGAGATTTCTCCTTTGTCAGTGATACACATTATGAACAACAACAACAACAACAACAACAACAACAGAAGTGTAACCATGAGACAAATAAGACTATCCATCATAGATACTATCACCGGAACGACAAAACAGTTATGACTAATCGATAATTATGATGTAATTGTACAGTACATTTGTACATTGTCTAACTGGCCACGAGCATTGAAATAATATGTGTAGCACCACTGCCTATTACTGCTACGGGACATACACACATTTGAAAAGAAAACATGTAATAGTCACACAAATAAGCATTGCAAATACACAGCAAAAGACTGTACACCGTCCTGCGCACTAAATGTCAACACACGCACATAAACGGTCAAATTCGTTAAATAAATCAATGTCCAGATACAATCATTGTCAACGTCGTAAACGAAAATAAGTCGTCGTCGTCGTCATCATCATCATCACCATCATCATCATCATCATCATCATCGTAATCGTCGTCGTCGTCGTCGTCGTGGTAGCGAAGAGGACAGACAGCAAAAGAACGCACAAAGCTGAAAAGAGCTCGAACCTCAACTCCTTCACGAAATGGCGATAAGCTTGACGTGACGAGAGTACACACTCTTCATAGGCTCACCCGTTTCACTACCTCTAATCTCTTCTGTCAAAGCAAAGATTTCGCGGGCTGGTAAAGCGTTTGACAAACGATATGTTATCTGTTGTTTTGCGGAGTGAAAGTGAGACAAACGATGTAGTTACAGCTCTTTTCAACAGCTATGTAAACCAAGACTACAAATCCCAAGACACCAACATTCGCCTTATCAGACGGTCTCAAACTGGCATGGAAGAACGATAGCTACTTTGTCGTAGACATACCCCTCTTACCCCTAATCTCCCACTCCAATCCCCCATTCCCTCCACCCCCATTCCGCTTTATGTCTTTGTTATGGTTAGAATGTTGTTGTTCTCGAACAAGGTATGGTCCCTTTTGATTTAAATGCGTAAAGTGAAGTCACACATATTTTGTCAAACATTATACAATTTGCCAGTGAGCGACAGATTTAGACCTGGAAATAAAAAGCCTTATACGAATCTGGCAAACGATAGTTACAATTATGATCAAAGTAAATCAGACAGACGCTTTACGTACCAAAGTTTCAGTTCAGGTAAATAAAATTCAATAACCAATATTTACAACAACAGTAAAACAAAAAATTAAAAAAATTATGGCCAACGAAATATGGCATGTAGTTCTACCACAAATATTTACAAACTTTCAACCAAAACATGAAGACAAGTGTAAAAAGCAAAACGGACAGTGAGTTGCGACGTCAGGAAATCACAGTCAGTGGCCGCACGCAACACTCAACAAGGTAACAAACCAGAAAGAACAAGAAATTCCTCCGAGGTAGGAAAAACACCCCCGTTGGTCAAAGGGAAATAACCATTCTCACTGCCACCAACTGAGAAGGTTATTTCCCTTTGACCATTAAGATGTCCCTCTATAAGTCCTTGTAGAATCTTAATCCACCAATAACTCCCTAACCGTGTGTTTGACTGGTCCCAATTTTTGTAAGGACCGTCTCAGGAATGTATAGAACCTGTTCACCAAGTTTGGTGACGATCGGTCCGTTCATTCTTGAGATCTATATGCGAACACAAACACACAAACACACAAACACATCGACCGAAACCTATACACACCCCTATACCGGGGGTGTAAAGACAGAGAAGAGAGACAGACAACACACACACACACACACACACACACACACACACACATATATATACACACACACACACACACACACACACACACACACACACACACACACACACAACTTGATAGAACTGTCAATCAGCACGATTTTGGAACGGAGTCACTCTAAGGCCCCACGGAGTTGTTGGAATCAGGTAACAATCAGCACAGCACTGAACAGGATGAGCAGACCGACGCAGACAGGAATTAACACACAAGGTTAAATCTCAGATACCTAGAAGATGAACGACGGCACTGTACAAAGCGAGGAGATAGATGTCAGAAATCTCAATTAATCCTCTTCATTCTGTCGGCCTTGTTGGGGCAGCACGACACGGGGAAGAGAGAGCAAACCGATGCTGGCGCAGAAGGCGACGAAGGCCCACCCAACGTCACTCCCAATATAATAGACGATGTTCGGAAATAACTGTGTCGGGTTTGTATGGGGAATCTTGCTTTTACGGATTCAAACTTTCCCACGTGACACTATAAGCTAGTCACTGAGGGGAATGTCTGAAACACGCGGACAAGGAGCACGCGTAGAAAGCTTGCCTCACTAAAAGCAAGATCAAGAGTATTCACTCGTTCACAACCTATACCAACCGAGACAGAGTTATTTGCGGAGTTCGTCCAATTTTCAGCAGGTAGAATGAACTCAGCAGGTAGAATGAACTCAGCAGGTAGAATGAACTCAGCAGGTAGAATGAACTCAGCAGGTAGAATGAACTCAGCAGGTAGAATGAACTCAGCAGGTAGAATGAACTCAGCAGGTAGAATGAACTCAGCAGGTAGAATGAACTCAGCAGGTAGAATGAACTCAGCAGGTAGAATGAACTCAGCAGGTAGAATGAACTCAGCAGGTAGAATGAACTCAGCAGGATCAAGTAACGTAACTCAAATGTTCAGCTAGAAGAGATTGACAACACAAGAGAAGAAGCACGACACTGAAAGGAGAGAGCAACCCGCTGCTGACGGAAAAGGCGACAAAGGTATAATCAACGTCACTCCCAATTTTCAGCAGGCTCTATTAAAAATTCACTAATTCAGCAGGGTCCAGTTGCGTCATTCAAACTTTTAGCTTGAAGAGATTCACAACACACGCACAAAGAGAGCAACCGGTTGCGTTCAGTAGGTGCCCACGGCGTTGTTGGGGGTGGGCAGAAGGAGGAGCACGACACTGAAGAAAGCGAGCAGACCGGTACCGGCGGAGAAGACGGTGAATTGAGAGCTCGCAGACCTCACAGAGGAGCTGTCCTCACCCGCCGCCATCGCCAGAACCGAGTGCAGTGGGGCAACCAGCACCTTCGCTGGACCGTCCGGAATCACTGGAGACACGTGTGGTTCAGCGACGAGTCCTACTTCCTGCTCCAGCGACATGATGGTCGGAGGAGGGTCTACCGGAGAGTAAACGAACGTTACGCGCCCAACTGTGTGGATGAGGCACCCGTTCATGGTGGTGGAGGCGTCATGGTGTGGGGGGCGATCAATACCGCTGGAAGGAGCACCCTGGTGCACGTCCAAGGGCGCATAACTGCCCAGCGATACGTGGAGGAAATTCTGCGCCCACACGCCCTTCCTCTTCTGGCTGACCAGGATGCCATATTCCAGCAGGACAACGCTCGCCCGCACACAGCACGACTCACCACCCAGTTCCTCACCGACCACCATGTCCAGGTGCTTCCCTGGCCATCCATGTCGCCAGACATGAACCCGATAGAACACCTCTGGGATGAATTGGACAGACGTGTGCGCAGGCGAGAAGAAGCGCCGGCAAATCACCGCGATCTATTGCAGGCACTTCAGGAGGAGTGGAACACCATCCCACAGCAAGATATCCGGCATCTGATCCAGTCCATGCCCAGAAGGTGCCGGGCAGTTGTTGCTGCTCAAGGCAGTCACACCCCCTACTGACTTGACAGCCTCGGCACCCAATCGTATTGATTGACTGATTGATTTGAAGATGCAAATGAACTGTGTGTGCATTCAACTGTGTCCATACCAAATTTCAAACAAATAATCTAAATATTGGATTTTCTGTTAATTTTTTCGAAAAATAAAACAAATTTGGCAAGTAGCAACTATGCGTTTCTTTTTTTGAACAGTATAAGTCCGGGGAGTGTCTGGTAACAGTGTGAGGGTCACCTTAGTCACAGGCTTATAACTCAAACAGTTTTCGCTCTTTTCTAAAACGATTTTCACCACTGGATAGAGCATAAAAAAACTCTTTAGGAAAATGTAAAAATATGACAATCATGCAAAGGTGACATGCGACTCATTTCGTGGTGGAGGGTCACATATATATACACATTAAAAACAAATTTCATTTCCAGAGGTTCTTTGCACTAATATTTTTCTTCAATCTACTTGGACATCTTAATTTGACAAAAACAAGTCGCTTGCTTAGCAAACTTAAAACGCTGAGAGAACATTAAGAGCAGCATGTGCGCATGACTTATGCATGGATTACAGCAAACAAAGGTCTGTACTGTGTGTATGCATTGGTGCGTGCGTTCGTGTCGTTTGTGTGTCTATGTGTCTGTCTGCGCATATCACCGGGTAACTACGAAAAAAAGTATTATTGTATATCAAAAACAACTGAAAGCTGTGCTGAAAAATTAATTAATTCTATACAGTATACGGGCATCATGTCTTGACCAGAACACTCATACACGAACACACGCACAATCACACACACACACACACACACACACACACACACACACACACACACACACACACACACACACACACACACACACACACACACGCACGCACAATCACACACACACACACACATTCACAAACACACACACACACACACACACACACACGCACACACACACAAACTGACACACGCAAACACCCAAACAAACACAAAAACTTACTCAGCGCCAGGGCTCCAAGAAGGATGACACCCAGACAAAACTTTTTCCCTCCGCTTAATTCCATTTCGGAGAGTACACTAAACTCACAACTGTTTAATCCCACAACCTTTGTCTTCGCTCTGTTAGGTCATTCACTGCAGCTTGCTTTCACCACTCACAGGACAAAGTACCCGGTATAACAGTCGTAGGTTAACTACACGAGGTAGTCATGTGACATTAGACGGATTCAAATGGCATCCAAAACGTGTTCTGCGACCTATCGGCTTTCTTTCGCGATGCTGCTAACGGGAGAAGGTTAACGTTGAGTGAATATGTCTCCGTCTCTCTGTATCAGTGTTTCTCTGTATCTCTCCTTGTATCTCTGTCTCTATGTATCTCTGTCTCTGTCACTCTGCCCGCCTGTCTCTCTCTCTCTCTCTCTCTCTCTCTCTCTGTCTCTGTCTCTCTCTCTCTCTCTCTCTCTCTCTCTCTCTCTCTCTCTCTCTCTCTCTCTCTCCAGTCCGAATTAAACTTGTTCTGTGAAAAAAACAAAAACAAAACACTTATATTTGTCGTAACATGCCCGGCTGTGGAAATCGGCAGTTCGAACAAAAATCGTTTTCCGTGTTCCCCACAGTAAGGAAGGAACTAACTTGTACCATTTCATGTTCTTTCTCATGGCAGAAGACTTGCTTTGTTGTTGTTTTATGTTCTTTAGGATTGTTCTTTTCATTGTTCTTAATTTTACTTTATAATATTTGATGGTACTTCATTTATATTTAGGGATTTGTTTTCGAAAAACTATTAACTGTGCTTGGGTCGGCGATAAAAAAAAAAGGGGGGGTCGTTTTGGTCGCGATAAATTAAGCTTCATCGGGATTTTTCTCTTTCTCCTGTCTGCTTTTTACATTTAGTCAAGTTTTGACTAAATGTTTTAACATAGACGGGGAATCGAGACGAGGGTGGTGGTGTTTGTGTGTGTGTATGTATTATGTATGTATGTGTGTGTGTATACATCGATTCCGAGAAAACTACTTGACCGATCTTCGTGAAATTTCACAAGAGAGTTTCTGGGAATGATACCCCCAGACTTTTTTTCTTTTTTTCGATAAATGTATCTGATGACGTCATATCCGGCTTTTGTGAAAGTTGAGGCCGCACTGTCACGCACTAATCTTTAAATCAAATTGATTGAAATCTTGGTCAAGCAATCTTCGACAAAGTCCGGACTATGGTATTGAATTTCAGCTCGGCAGCGTAAAAATTATTCAGTTAGTTTGCTCATCAAAGTTGTCATTACATTCGAATTTTTGCTAACAGATTTGAAAAAGGTTGCATCTTTTTCCTCAATTTCTCCTGAATTCAAAAATATATACATATGATATGTTTACTCTAAACATGTCTTCAGAATTTAAAAAAAAAAATAGGCTAGGTACTGCGTTCGCACGCTGCGCGGAGACGTGCGTGACCCATCTGGGTCTTTTGGTGTGGTTAGTCAAGACTATCTTAAGATAGTCTCGGCGATGACTGATTTTTGGTGTTAATCTGTTACTTTGATGCCGACAGCTTGACTAAATGTTTGTATATCGCTTCATGCGACTTGTTTTGTCCTCTTGTACTGCTGGGTCAGAAACTGTTCAATTACCACAACTCTTCAAACAGAAAGACTGCAAATTACATTCCAAAATTCAGAATCAAAAAACAAGATGTGCAGGTGTAACGTCTTGTTTTGTTATAATTAAACGTTCCAATAACCTACAATTCTTGACTTTTGATTCTGTGCATTACCAGACTGATATGAAGTATCGCCCTTGACTGATTCCACTGACGTCACACATCGCACGGTGCTCGTTCGTTGCGAGTTTAACCTCACGGTCAGACAGAAAACGGTTCCTGAATATAATGAGCTTTTCGGGAGGGTTTCTGTACAGAGGCCATTCAAAAGCGGGTATCGGCGTAGAGTCTTGCGCAGACTATACTTGATTTGGATGTGAGTGGGTGGTCAGTGCTGGGGTGTTTGACCACGAAGAAGATTTATTGGCATAATTATGGAATATTTCCTGTGTGGCTGTTTCAAGATGTTGCTGTAGGCAGAAAGAGAGAGGTGAGGACGATTGGGGGGTGGGGGGTGGTAGGGGATAGGGGGCAAATCAAAGATCCTTTTGTTTTAGCCGAAAGAGGTGACGTGCATATATGATATGCGTTGATGACGTTGGTGACGATAATGATGATGAAGAGGAAGAGAATCTGAAGGAGGAAGATCCCTATCTCTATCATTTGTATCACGTTTAACTCTCTGTATCCCAAACTACAATCAAAGACGCTCACACAATACACACGTACGCTTGCACACACACACACACACAAACACACACACACACACACACACACACACATATTCATACACACACACATACACTCATACACACATACACACACACACACACACACATATCACATACACACACACACACACTGGCACATACACACACACATACACACACACATACACACACACACACACACACACACACACACACACACACACACACACACACAAAAACAAAACTCTCACAGAACGCTTTCTCAAAACAATGCGTTGCGTTTAGCACCAGTTATCAAAGACACCGACAACAAAGTCAAGTGTCACAAAGCTTATCAGCGTGTTTAAAGAGCCGCTGGGAGATACGCAATCCAGCAACGAAATCAGTACAAAACCCCGCTACTGTATTGGACAATTGCCGGGGAAGGAAACCAAAAATATTCTTTGTCCATGTGTCAGCCACAACGACCACCGACAAAGATACCCTACTCTTTATCCATTTGTCAACCTTAAAGGCACAGTAAGCCTCCCGTAAACAATCACAGATACTGTCAGGCTTTTACACACAGTACAAACACCCTTTCATGTAAACACTCACCGCTTGAGAACATCGTAGGTGCCCTCCGTAAAGAGCGAGCAATTTTCAAAGAATTTATTTTTGCGTGGTTTATCTTACCCCTGAGCCATCGTCAACCCATGTGATCCAGTTTCCTTTTTTTCACAATGTAGTCGTCAGTTTGTGATTTCAATGCGACTCGCTGTAAGCTTATCTGCAATAGCACGTTATTATGTACATCTGAATCTAAACGCAACAAACGGCTGCGATTCACACGAACTCTAGCGATGGCTTTTGACTGTTCAGAGGAACTGGCGATAGGCATAACCGTCGTCTGCTACGAGAACCACGACCTTGCGTGACCCTGCTTCCGGGCTTTTCTTTTTTCAAACTTTCAAAACTTCGAATTGTACTGATCTTGTCTTGATGAATAAAAAATTAGTTTATGTCAATGTATTATTTAGATTTTCAAAGTTAGGTCTAGCGCCAATACGCACCGTCCGATTGTCTGATCAGACAATCCGCAAAATTAATTCTTTGAAAATTGCTCGCTCTTTACGTAGGGCACCTAGGATGTTCTCAATCGGTGAGTGTTTAAACGAAAGGGTGTTTGTACTGTGTGTAAAAGCCTGACAGTATCTGTGGTGGTTTACGGCCGGAGGCGTACTGTGCCTTTAACGACCACCGACAGGGGAGTGTTCAGGGTTCAAGTTAGTGCCTGAAACATCACATCAACAACGACGGAGATAGTTGGCAGGTAGACACTTCTGAACATTTCGGGGGGTGGTCGAGTAGTTTAGTGTATAGTTTTATGATCCAATGTCGTTTGATGATATGCGGAGTCATTTCATCCTCGCTGTGTTTAAAGATACTAGTAACCTAAGGCACCATTTGGGGAAGTTTTATGGCGATTTTGACCTTAAAAAGTTCAAGGGACATTCGCTGTACTGTAATTTAAAAACACGTGCAATGATTTGCTCAATACTGCTCTGAAACTATGCTAAATGAATAAATAAATTTTAATAAGCGAGCGGTTAGCTCCGCCCAGCTCTCCTGTGTCAGGAGCCGGATTCCGTACGTCATCATAATTATTTTATTTAGTACTCATAGATACCCATTCGTCAAAGCAGATTAAGATCGTTGGATTGAGGAAGTCAAACCTACAGTCTAGCAAACGCATGCATGATATGTCGTGCCATACGGGGCTAAAACGCTTCGCATAATATAAACAAACACACAGACCGGTGGACTATCACGGTCTGAAAGGACCACCGAACATGGCATTCAGATTTGAAAAATAGAACGTTCAAACACTAATTCTAAGACCAAGACCAAGTGGAAGGATATTCTAATACCATACAAACTCCTGGTGAGATCTGACTGAGGTGTACTGTGCATAATCGTTCACACGCGACGGACGTTACCTTCGAATTGGAATAAAACCGTGCCGGGTACCGCAAGGGGTGGACATGTGGCTGGGTAACAAAGGCTCGTATAGATCTATAATCAGGGCCCAGTAACCTGACGGTATCGATATATCAGGTAGTTGTCAGAAACGTCTCGCTTCAGTTGTCCGCAGTGGTTTAAGTGATCGAAGATCGAGGCTGTTGAACTGTTCACATTGCACACAGCGAACTCAACACCGACAGATCTATATCTCTATACTAAAGGTAAACATTGTAAATTGTGCGTGGGGGGTGGTTGAAGGGAAGTGAGAGAGAAAAGAGAAAATGAGAAGGAGGCAGAAGGAGGCAGAAGGAGGCGGAGGGAGGCGGAAGGAGGCAGAAGGAGGCGGAAGGAGGCAGAAGGAGGCAGAAGGAGGCGGAGGGAGGCGGAGGGACGTTTGGGGAATGAGTATGCTTGTGAGTGTGTACATGTGTCTGTCTTTGCAAGTCTATGTCTGTGTATGTCAGTCAATGTCTGTGTGCATCCATATGTCATTATGTGGCAGTACATAGCTAGCTGACCGCAGGCCTGGTTGTCTATTTTTGAACTTGCGTGCGTCAGTGTGTGTGTGTGTGTGTGTGTGTGTGTGTGTGTGTGTGTGTGTGTGTCTGTCTGTCTGTCTGGCTGTCTGTCTGTCTGACCGCCTGACCGTAATTGTGTTTCAGTTAGTGTACGTGTGCGGGTGTGTTGAATTGTGTGGCACGGGGGGGGGGGGGGGGAGTAATTGGGTGTGTTTGGGTCTACGCGTTTCTGTCTCCATGTGCATATGTGAGCACGAGTATTTAGCCTTGTGTGCACGGTTGTGCATGCCTGCGTTTGTCACATCAAGCAGGTTAGGAAGCATTTTGTCTTGACGCCTCTTACCTCAAGTTTCCTTTGAGACGATTGTGAATCGTTTCGCTTTTTCTTGTCTAACAGAGATAACGTCCAGTTCTCCGCTACAGGGATTGAAACTCTATCCCTGGGTCTTGTGAGTTCTCCATTCTTGCCGCTAAAAGAGATATTACGTTAGCAAAAAAAATGCCATCAGATCGCGTCCAGTTATAAAGTTATACTATAAGATTCTGTGTAAATTTGTTGGGGTCGTAACAAGCAGTGTCTGGGGAGCGTAGCACGTCACAAAAGCATTCCTCCTTTTACCCTCTTTTTTGTGTGTTGATTAGAAGCTTAGAATTAAAGCTGTGGTCTATTTATGACTTTCCGGGGCTACGAGAGTGAAAATATAGGGCTGAAAATCATGTACAGAATTCTGTACAGCAAATGCTACCCAAAACCCCACCTATACGGCGTGTATGACCTTGAGAGCTTCAGTCAACGCTTGAATTTTGCTGTGATAACATCCGGTTTTCTCTCTCAAGACTGATCATAATATTATGTTATCTTCAAGACAGATCAAGGTAAAAGAAATAACCGAACAGGTCAATGCACAAAATACGTGAGTGAAAGACGCGGTATTTTTGATTTTCTTGTCCACAAAACAACATCTATCTCGGTAAAAAAAAATATATATATATATATATATATATACCGTAAAGTACCTTGTAAGCGCCCACCCCCCCCTGTGCACCAATTCCGACCCAAAGTAGGGGGTGGGCGCTTACTAGGTACTACACCCTATGCACGAGCAGTTTTCAGTAAGAAATGTGATCTTTGATCACTTCGTAATCATATCTTCTTTCTTTTATCATCGTCCATTGTTTGTCTTGTTCGTATTGTCATTAGAAGAGCTTGGGGAGACAAATGTCGTCGCATCCTTTTCTTGTCTGCAGAGGTGCCGCTGTCGGCCGCACTGTGTCTCTGTTTCCCTTGAACAAGGGGTACGTCTTCTGGATATGGGCAGCAGTCTATTTTACTTGGCCAAAGACTGTTTTTGGCAGAGAGAGAGAGAGAGATAGAGAGAGATAAAGAGAGTGAGAGAGAGCGAGAGGAGGGGGAGTATTGTGTGTTTGTGTGTGTGTGTGTGTGTGTGTGTGTGTGTGTGTGTGTGAGTGTGTGTGTGTGTGTGTGTGTGTGTGTGTGTTTCCATTGGCGTTATTATCCAAATAGTCAAGAGCTGACAGCTTAAATGCAACGGTGTACGATTTGATCCGCGGCATCTTGTAATCATTGACTTGCAGGCGTTTAGATCCAAGGCGTGCAGACACACGTGATAGGGTTTGCAAGAAAGAGAAATCATTCACAAAACTAGCAGATCAAGTGCGGAATTTTTATTTCCCCTGATTTCAATGGTGTAACGTGGGGGGTGGGCGCTTACAAGGTACTATACCCTATGCACGGTTTTGGACTAAACGTGGGGGGTGGGCGCTTACTCGATACTGGGCGCTTACAAGGTACTTTACGGTACTACCATGTGGCAAAGACATTTAGTAGTTCAGGCAAACATGATTTTATGTCTACTTAGACGAGTTGCCTGAGATAATATCATTTAAGTCAGCATACCTACACGCCACGTCTGGGTGCAAAATCAATTGTTATAAAATCGGGCGTAACAACGTATATATGGACGTAACGCGTCTCCACCGTGGATAAGATCAACGAATTTTGGAAATCTCCAAATTGGTCAGTTGAGGGAGAGATCATTTCAAGATGTCAATACTGAAAGCAAAAACACTGCTTCAGTGCGCACCACGGAGTAGTCTGTTTCTCTGTCTGTAGGGCGCAAAATGCAAGCGTAAAAAAAGACTTTTCTTTTAAAATAATATTTCAAAACAATATCAAAAAACGACAGTCCAGTTTACTACTGCTCTGGCACAATCTTAACAATGTCGCATGTCCACACTGTCGGAGCTGGGTATGTCGGAGCTGGGTATGTCGGAGCTGGGTATGTCGGAGCTGGGTATGACGGAGCTGGGTATGTCGGAGCTGGGTATGTCGGAGCTGGGTATGACGGAGCTGGGTATGTCGGAGCTGGGTATGACGGAGCTGGGTATGTCGGAGCTGGGTATGTCGGAGCTGGGTATGTCGGAGCTGGGTATGTCGGAGCTGGGTATGTCGGAGCTGGGTATGTCGGAGCTGGGTATGTCGGAGCTGGGTATGTCGGAGCTGGGTATGTCGGAGCTGGGTATGTCGGAGCTGGGTATGTCGGAGCTGGGTATGTCGGAGCTGGGTATGTCGGAGCTGGGTATGTCGGAGCTGGGTATGACGGAGCTGGGTATGTCGGAGCTGGGTATGTCGGAGCTGGGTATGTCGGAGCTGGGTATGACGGAGCTGGGTATGTCGGAGCTGGGTATGTCGGAGCTGGGTATGTCGGAGCTGGGTATGACGGAGCTGGGTATGTCGGAGCTGGGTATGTCGGAGCTGGGTATGTCGGAGCTGGGTATGTCGGAGCTGGGTATGTCGGAGCTGGGTATGTCGGAGCTGGGTATGTCGGAGCTGGGTATGTCGGACCTGGGTATGTCGGAGCTGGGTATGTCGGAGCTGGGTATGTCGGACCTGGGTATGTCGGAGCTGGGTATGTCGGAGCTGGGTATGTCGGAGCTGGGTATGTCGGAGCTGGGTATGTCGGAGCTGGGTATGTCGGAGCTGGGTATGACGGAGCTGGGTATGTCGGAGCTGGGTATGACGGAGCTGGGTATGTCGGAGCTGGGTATGAAGAAGAGAACGACGCTCGAGAAGAGCAGACCGCTGCTGACCGCGAACACAATAGCTGGAAAAGCAAGATTCAGTGCACAAGGGAGGCAACCACACTGCGTGATGAAAAACAAAACTTACTATAACTAGATTATCCCCCCTTCACCGGCAACCGCCCAGGCCGTTTTTAGTGTACATTCACATTATCAATTATACACGTGCATATATTTTTATTTTAGAGTCAGTTTCATTAAATACCTTTTCTTCGTGTTATTATCCATGCTTGTGTGTGTGTGTGGGTGTGTGTGTGTGTGTGTGTGTGTGTGTTTGTTTGTTTGTATGTGTGTTTGTGTGTTTGTATGTGTGTTTGTGCGTGTGCGTGTGTGTATGTGTGTGTGGTGGCGTGTATTTATGTATGTGTGTGTGTGTGTGTGTGAGTGTGTGTGTGTGTGCCATGTGTGTATTACGTGTGTGTGTATGTGTGCGCGTGCGTGCGTGAATTCGTGCGCACGCGTGCGCGCGCGCGCGCGCGCGTATGTGTGTGTTTGTGTGTGTGTTTGTGTGTGTTTGTGTGTGTGTTTGTATGTGTTTGTGTGTGTGTGTTTGTGTGTGTGTTTTTGTGTGTGTGTATGTGTTTGTGTGTGTTTTTGTGTTTGTGTAGTGTGTGTGTGGGTGTATGTGTTTGTGTGTGTGTTTGTCAGTATGTGTTTGCGTGCGTCCGTGCATTTGCAAGGGTACTGTTTAATAGTCAGTATGTGTTTCATGCGTATGCATGCGTGCGTGCGTGTGTGGGTGCTTTTGTGTGTATGTTGGTGCTTCTGTGTTTTTGTGCGTGTACGTACATGTGTGTATGTATTTGTGTGAATATGCGTGCGTACGTGCGTGCGTGCGTCATAGGTGTGGAGGTGTTGAAGTTTTCGTGACTGCTAACCATTTGCATTCGTCTCAAAATCACAGCCATAAACATCAATGATTACTTTTTGTATTCACAGAAAAAGAGAAAATGCGAAATGCATATCAAACTATGACACTTAAGAATTGACAATGCTCCGAAGAAAAAGAAAAAAATCTGCCCAACTCCACATTTTAATTCCCAATCTGGGCGTCTCAATATGGATGTAATACTGACGTAAGTACGAATATAACGCTGGTCAAACGGAAATAAACAGCATCAGATGGTAGTTAAAGATTATAACTCTCAACTGACGTGCGTGAAGAGAGAACAAAATCAGAAAAGTATCAATTTACTTCACTCAAATGTCAGTATGACTCAAATGTCAGTATGACTCAAATGTCAGTATGACTCAAATGTCAGTATGACTCAAATGAAATGCACGAATGGATTCAGGTTGTGCTTAACTGACGCAATGATGATGATAAAATCGTTTATTTAACGTCACTCTGTAAAAACATTGGCGACAGTTGTCTTAGATTAAAAACACACACAGGCGCGCACACAAACTTTCCCTTTATGTACAGTGGTTCACCACCCTCCCACCCCCCGCACACTCTCGCTCATCTAACTAAAAGTGGTAATAAGAGATACTTGGATATAAAAGGGTATTCTTAAAATGTTCTGATAAAATTATAAAGTAGCAATGAAAAGCAATGGCGTTAGTTGCAGTAATATCTCTAGATATCCAGGGATCCAGTGGATGCGTGTGCACAAGTCTGACGCAAGAAGACCTAGCGCCCTAAAATGCAAACAAATAAAACAAAAACTGGATGGTGGATAAAGGCAATAAAGGATATCAGCTATTATGTTCTAATATCACAGTAGGAATGGAGCGGAATAAGTGAATTGTTGAACTGACAGAACGTCTCACAGTAGGGCATACAACAAAAATATTGAAACTCATCCTGGCCAGTGTGTGCTCCGAGTCTCAATATACATGTACACAAGTGCATTATTTAGACATAGACATAGACATAGAACACTTTATTATCTCAATTACTAGAAACTCGGGTGTGATGGATCACAAGGATATTACACACAAGTTATCAACGAACATCACTTGCAGTTGACGTGCGGTAATACATGCACCCTTTGGGCTTTTTCCAAAACCCGATGTTACTAAAAATATAAAAGGTAATTCTTGGAAACTTCCCACCCCACCCCCTCCGTGAAAAAAGACTTTTCTTTTAAAATCATATTTCAAAAAAATATTAAATAAGGACAGTCCAGAAGAAGCTTGGAAAAGTATTCCACTCAGTATGTTCTCCAAACTCGGAAAAAAATCTATGCTGCTTTCAAGCAAACGTCAAACCAGCCTTATTTAAAGGGTTGGGGTTGATTACAAACAAGTTCTGGAAAAGCGTTTTAGAATGTTGGCTTGACAACCATGAAAAGATATTACCATGCGTGCAAAAAATGACCCAGCTGGAGAATTTATGCCTATGGAATAACTCTCTAATTGCTTATCGTGGCAAGACAATGTTTCTACGTGATTGGGTTACATCTGATATATGCTATGTGAAGGATTTATTCGAGAATAATATGTTTTACCATTTCACAGGATTTGTGAAAGAGTTGGGCATAAACCAACAAGACTATTTGAATATGGGGCAATTCGCACAGCAATAGCATCCCTTTTTTTGAAGATGAATGATAATGGAATACAAGCTATGAAGGTAATGGATTATCAAAAAATAAGTACATTTAAACCCAGGCAGTTTCGTAAATTAATGGTAGACGCTTATCAAACTGAGACTATTGCAGTCAGTTTCTGGAAAAGAAAGATGGGAATTGAAATAAACAAGGACATTTGGCAGATAGCAAGCAACGCATCAAAAGAAGTAAGATTGAGACTGCTACACTGGAAAATAACTCATAACATTTATCCAACGAACATTATATTGTATAAAATGGGCATTGCTGAGAGTATTAGTTGTACACATTGTACAGAAGAGACAGATTATATCGAACATTTCTTTTATTATTGTATAAAAATAAGCAAAGTGTGGAATCTTGTTGAAGAAGCCTTCTTCACCGCTTGTTCAAAAAGAATTCATGTTGATGTGCGGGATGCCCTATTTGGCCTAGTTAAAAGGAATTCTATTTCATCCGCTGAAGCAAACTATGTCAATTTGCTGATCTTGATTGCAAAAATGTGCATAGGTATTTATAGATACGGCACCCCTTTAGAGATCGGATGTATTTTTGAAAAAGAGTTAAGTTTAAGAAAAATAATTGACTTGTGACTCGCATATATATGTTGCTATCTGTGAAATTGAAATAAAGAAACGTTAGGTAACAAAAGGAGAAATGATGACGGAAGAAAATATAGGACAAAATGTATAAAAAAAAAATAGGTGGAGAGAGAGAAGATAGAACGAGAGGAGACAGTGAGAGAGAGAGAGAAAGAGAGAGAGAGAAAGAGAGAGAGAGAGAGAGAGAGAGAGAGAGATTGGCAGACTATGGGAGAGAGGGGGAGAGAGAGACCGACAGAGTATGGGGGAGAGGAGAGAGAGAGAGAGAGAGAGAGAGAGAGAGAGAGAGAGAGAGAGAGAGAGAGAGAGAGAAAGAGAGAGAGAGAGAGGAGAGAGAGGGTAAATGTAAATTTTAAAAAATTTAAAAAAATTGTCCATGATCTGTTTACTGTCCATTGAGTGTGAAGCTGAGAGAAAGAGTGAGACTGAAGGAAAACAATAATAACTTATTAAGAATTAAAATGATAATAAAAAAAATAAAAAAATTAAAAAAAACTTCCGATATAAATAAAAAATAAATTAAAAAAACGCACGCACATGTGTGATTAACAATGTCTGATCTCATAAAAAAATAAAAAAATAAAAAAAAGGACAGTCCAGTTTACTACTGCTCTGGTACAAGCTTAATAATGTCGCATGTCCACACGGTTAGAGCTGGGTATGTCGGAGCTGGGTATAAAGAAGAGAGCGACGCTCGAGAAGAGCATCAGACCGCTGCCGACAAGGTACACAATGGCTGCCCAGGCTGTCTCGTAGTCAGCGAACCTCTTATTGTAGTTGAACACGAATGATTGGGCCTGGAAGTTCCCGTAGTACAGATTCAGCGATTTCACTGGGAGTCCAAAGAACACGGCTGCGGCAATGATTCCAAGAACGCCTGTTTGGACAGAAACCATAATTATAGCTCCGTTAAGGGACTTACATTCCCGGGAAAACAGGCCGGTGTACGACATGTTTACTCCGGAGTCATTTTCTCATGTAGTAAA
>NC_090246.1:101177115-101182115 GCF_037325665.1 Littorina saxatilis | reverse complement strand
CCCTGGTGGTTGCTGTGTAATAAAAAACAAGTCGCGTAAGGCGAAAATACAACATTTAGTCAAGTAGCTGTCGAACTCACAGAATGAAACTGAACGCAATGCAACGCAGCAAGACCGTATACTCGTGCGCGCACGGCAAAGGCAGTGAAATTGACAAGAAGAGCGGGGTAGTACTTGCGCTGAGAAGGATAGCACGCTTTTCTGTACCTCTCTTCGTTTTAACTTTCTGAGCGTGTTTTTAATCCAAACATATCATATCTATATGTTTTTGGAATCAGGAACCGACAAAGAATAAGATGAAGGTGTTTTTAAATTGATTTGGATTTTGATAATAATTTTTATATTTTTAATTTTCAGAGCTTGTTTTTAATCCAAATATAACATATTTATATGTTTTTGGAATCAGAAAATGATAAAGAATAAGATGTACGTAAATTTGGATCGTTTTATAAAAAAAATATTTTTTTTACAATTTTCAGATTTTTAATGACCAAACTCACTCATTAGTTTTTAAGCCACCAAGCTCAAATGCAATAACAAACCCCGGCCTTTGTCGAAGATTACTTGACCAAAATTTCAACCAATTTGGTTGAAAAATGAGAGCGTGACAGTGCCGCCTCAACTTTCACGAAAAGCCGGATATGACGTCATCAAAGACATTTATCAAAAAAATGAAAAAAACGTATGGGGATTTCATACCCAGGAACTCTCATGTCAAATTTCATAAAGATCGGTCCAGTAGTTTAGTCTGAATCGCTCTACACACACACACAGACAGACAGACACACACACACACACACACACACACACATACACCACGACCCTCGTCTCGATTCCCCCCTCTACGTTAAAATATTTAGTCAAAACTTGACTAAATATAAAAAGTGTAACTGAAAACAGAGATGTGCTAATAAATTTAGCTTTCATGTGTGTGTATGTGTGGTGTGTGTGTGTGTATGTACTCAGTGCACTGGCGTCGGAAACGGGGAAGGGGGGGGAGCAGCTGTTTCTGGGGTGGGGGGGGGCCAAACATGTCTTTTTGCCCCCCCCCCCCCCTAACATTTAGGATGACAAAAATATTCACAGAGAGAGAGAGATTGAAAGAGAGAGAGAGAGAGAGAGAGAGAGAGAGAGAGAGAGAGAGAGAGAGAGAGATTGAGAGAGAGAGAGAGTTGATAAACAAAATACTTCCCCCCCCCCCCCCACACACACACACACAAAAAGAAGTATATTGTCTCGCGTGCAAGAACTTTATAGCCCAGACTCCCCACCCATCTCGCAACCCCGGACATCTCCTCACGTCTCTCATCCTCTCTCCACTTGAATATTTAGTTTATAAAAAAAAGTTTCATTTGTGAAAATTATTTGTTGTGCTTTTCGTCTTTAAAGGGGCAAAAAGTACCTTCCATTTTCCCTCTTTGCCATGCCTTTCGATCCATTTTGGTGACCTAGCCACCCAAGC
This sequence comes from Littorina saxatilis, assembly GCF_037325665.1. Taxonomy (NCBI): domain Eukaryota; kingdom Metazoa; phylum Mollusca; class Gastropoda; order Littorinimorpha; family Littorinidae; genus Littorina; species Littorina saxatilis. The sequence goes on along the minus strand of NC_090246.1, from coordinate 101,180,653 downwards.
ATGGCAAAGAGGAAAATTCAAAAGTTTCTATGTGTCCCTTTGAACCTGTAACTTGAATTTTGAGTTGGGAATACTCAAGAAGAATCATTACATTTTTAAAGATTACAAATAATTTTTGTCTTTGAACATTTCATTTCAATTTTGAGTTGAGAACAATAAAGAAGACATGTTCAATGTATGAAACGTATTACTTGTTGAGTTTGTTGTTTGTATTCATTTGGCGGGGATATAAATATCAATCTCACTTAAGATTTAGTATCATTGTATCAAAATATTGTTCCATATACATACAGACATACACACAGACAGATGGACAAAGTGAATCCAGTATACCCCCCTCCAACTTCGTTGGGCAGGGGTATACATATTGTTCCATATCTGACAACATTTCACGGGTGAAGCAAGTTTACCTTTAGTAGAGTTTCAGAACAATCATGTAAATTAGTAAGCTTTCAGAACAATCACGTATGAGGACTTACATGATTACGATGTAAATCGATTTCGGAAAATTAATTTTAATCATAATTTTTATATTTTTAATTTTCAGAGCTTGTTTGTAATCCAAATATAACAACCTAGATGAATACCCGCTTCGCCGGGAAAAAGTCGAGCCGAATACCCGGCTGCGCCGGGAACCCGGCTTTGCCAGGTGTACGCCGGCTTCGCCGGCGCACCGCACGAAGGAAGGGAGATAAACGCGCAAAACACTGGAGAAGAGTAATACCCGGCTTCGCCGGGACAGTGACCTTCTAAAAATAGTATAACGGGAATATGGATTGAGCGTTGTCGACAGTGACCTTCTAAAAATAGAAACGGGAATATGGATTGACGCCACACGAAGGAAGGTAGATAAACGCTGAAAACACTGGAGAAGATAAGGAAGAGTTACTGGGAATGGATCCAGAGAAAAACCAAAATCGGTTCAGCGCTGCGCGCTGAGAGCACGTGTTGAAATATCTCATCGACAAGGTTGTGTCCGGGGTGTACGTGAATATGGCCACCAAATTTGAAAGAGATACATCGAGAACTTTGGCCGTGCATCGCGGACACACACACACACACACACACACACACACACACACACACACACACACACACACGCGCACACACACACACACACACACACACACACACACAGACACAAGTCGTATATATATATAGATGTATATGTTTTTGGAATCAGAAAATGACGCAAAATAAGATGAAATTGTTTTTGGATCGTTTAATAAATAAAAAAAATTTATTACAAGTTTCGGATGTTTAATGACCAAACTCATTCATTAGTTTTTAAGCCACCAAGCTGAAATGCAATACCCAAGTCCGGCCTTCGTCGAAGATTGCTTTGCCAAAATTTCAATCAATTTGATTGAAAAATGAGGGTGTGACAGTGACGCCTCAACCTTTACAAAAAGACGGATATGACGTCATCAAAGGTATTTATTGAAAAAATAAAAAAAAACGTCCGGGGATATCATTCCCAGGAACTCTCATGTCACATTTCATAAAGATCGGTCCAGTAGTTTAGTTTGAATCGCTCTACACACACACACGCACAGACACACACACATACACACACACACACATACACACACATACACCACTACCCTCGTCTCGATTCCCCCTCTATGTTAAAACATTTAGTCAAAACTTGACTAAATGTAAAAAGAAATATAAAACAAGGAAACTGATCAATAGAGAAACTATTACATAGAAAAATAAATCAACTAGAAATTAATCAAACTGAAAAAATATTTCGCTCTCGGTTTCGTGCTACTGGTTTCTCTGTGTGTCGGTCTGTCCCTCTGTGTGTGTGTGTGCGTGCGTGCGTGCGTGTGTGTGTGTGTGTGTGTCTATGAGTCTGGCGGTCAGTTTGTCTGTCTGTCTGACTGTCTGTCAGTCTGTCGCCTGCGCTGTGTACCCACATTCACAATGAGTCTCCTGATGTTGTACTGAACATATCGCGAGCCGTTTGATTTCATGACATTGATTTAATCAATAACTTGCTTATTGAGAACAGTTTTCACATCAGCAGCATTTCCACAGATATCTGTCACTGGGTACGTTCGAAAAGTAGACCATGGTGATGGACGGATGGATGGATGGATGGAGCGATTTTCTGTTTTGTTTTAACTTTGAATCAAGCCATTTTCAAAACAACGATTTAGAAAGCGAAGAAAATGAAATACATACGCTGCATGAGAATCCCAAGAAGAATGACAGCCACACAGGCTATCTTGCCAACTCCCAACCCCATTGCGAAACAGATACAGCTCCAAGCTCCGGTTAATTCTCCTATCCTCCTATATGCATACCTGTTATAAAGACTACTGTCCTTCAGGTAGATCCGGGTCGAACGACTGAAGGAGTCAATTTCGTAAGATTTACTAAGAGGATAACAACTACATGACTCAAGGTTTGAAAACGCAGACTAGTTTGTAATAGTCCGTGAAAAGTGTCCTTGACTGATCTCAGTCAAGCCATATAGGATAGTGTGTGTTTTGTTTGTGTAGGGGGATGGGATGCGTGTGTGTGTGTGTGTGTGTGTGTGTGTGTGTGTGTGTGTGTGTTTGTGTTTGTGTGTGTGTGTGTGTGTGTATGTGTGTGTGTGTATGTGCATGTGAGTGTGTGTGTGTGTGTGTGTGTGTGTGTGTGTGTGTGTGTGTGTGTGTGTGTGTGTGTGTGTGTGTGTGTGTGTGTGTGTGTGTGTGTGTGTGTGTGTGTGTGTGTGTGTGTGTCGGGTCTGTGATTTTCTGCGTGTGTACGATAGAGACCCGATCAGTGTCAGTGAGGCGACTAAACATTTTGCAATACAAACATGTCTATAATAAAATCATGTGGAAAAACCGTTCGTGACAAATACATACACAAACAGACGAAGTATTCATGTGCATAACAACTATACCGGTTATAAATACACGATTCAATGAAATTCGATTAACAAGCTTAGAGGACCGTTACCAGCAAAAACAAAAACAATAATTAAAATATCAATTTTAAAAACATTACTAGAAACGAAGTAAAAAATGTCGTTGTGATAAACTGGTGCTTGTCTCCAATAACATTGTTATTGATGATGAATATGTCGACGATGATTCCGTTGTGAATGACAGCGATGCTTTCTCGTGTCTGGTTTTCGTTAAGTCTCGCCTCGTATCGTCCAGCAATTCATAACTAGTATCACAGTAACAAGAACCAAACAAAGAACAAAAATCGGGAACGAGCTTTAAACTTTTTCCTCGATGATTGAATATTCTAGCACTTCTTGTGTCGACAATAGTTTCTGCACTCACATAGAAGTGCTTCGATTCAAATTTGTTCACTTCTTGAAAGGGAAAGAAGACTCAAATAAGTATATAGTTACCCTGCCAAAAAAATGAGCCACTCAACCATTTAAGTTACAAACAACCATGCCGATTGCGAAACAGATTACTAGTGCAAATAAGTGAAAGAGCAGACCTATTATATCCGGTGTTCATTCAAGTTGTTTGCATGTTATCGTGTTGTAAAAGATGAATGGAATCTAAAAGGGAGAAAAGAA
>NC_090246.1:101157115-101172115 GCF_037325665.1 Littorina saxatilis | reverse complement strand
TATTGTAGCACCTTGTTGTGACCCGTTTTGTGGAGCGTTAATATTTTTACGTGAGATTCACGTGCTCCTTGTTCAGTTGTTGTGACCTGGTTTTGGTCGGAGCGTCACAAACTGCGTCGTTTAGTCTTAGAACACCGTGAGATTCACGTGCTATTTTCCGTGTTTTGATTTTGAGGTGAGCCCTGCGAATCTGCGTTGCAAGTTTTAGAATACGTGTGACTCACGTGTTTTTAGCTTTGTGATGTCAGCTAGTTCCTTGATGTTCTTTCTGTTAAATATACCGTTTTAAGTTTTGAGCATGCACGGAGTGCGTGATCGGTTACTGATTGGTTGTAAAATAGTAGTTTCACCCGATTCTGTCTTAGGAATGTTGTTGGTTGGTCAATCCGGTGACCTTTGACTTTTGAATAACTATTCCATGTTAGGTTTTTGTTTCCATAAATACCGCTGCTTGACTCCTGTCTCGTCAGTCGATCTGAGGGTTTTAGGAAGCGTTTGGTTTTGATGTAAACGTATGAAGGTTATCAAGTGAACCAACGGAGTGTTTCTTATGTTTTAACGTCAACGTAATGTTCTTGGAGACAGTTGTTTCTCAAGTGTGAATCGTTTTGTGCCCTTCGTTTGTGAGGCAACACGTTTTGGTACTGCTGGTCAACCCACACAGCGCATAAGGTAATTTTGTTGTTACTTGTTTGTGTTGTGTTTTGGTCGCCATTTTGTAATGACTTTGTGAGTTGTTTATGTATAACGTGAGTTGAAAGTCTGACTTGTTGTAGTGTTTCTTTATTGTGTGTTCAACTGTTCTAGTGTTGTGAACGTACAGCAATGTTTTGTAGACGCTAGAAAGTCGCTAATGTTTATAATGATAACTTGTGTTTTCTGTGGTTAACGAAGTTCGAAGTGAAACGTTTTCTCCGACTTTTTCAGCCTTACGTTAAAAGAATTTAGGTAAAAGAAGCTTGCGGTCTGTGGTGATCGTTTGTAAACGGGCTTATTTCTTGTAACGTTATTGAGGGAAAGTGGATGAGTAAATATCTTGTTTGTGACTTTGATTAACGCAGGAACGTTGTCGTTAGACTTTTTTGGTATGACAGTTTGCTTTGTATTCCTGGCCTGATGAGTCAACGTTTTGTATTTTTCTGAAAGTAGCCATTTTGGTTTTAAACGTATGTATGCTAAGTTTCTTGAGTATTCTTAGTGCTTATGGTATTGTTGAACGTACGGAACGTAATTCTTTATTGTTGTTGAACGTATGGAACGTAATTCTTTATTGTTGTTGAAGGACTAACCAACGAGTGTTTGGTATTTGTAACTTTCTTGTCTGTTTGTCTTCGCCTGTCTTGTGATTGTTTATTTTTCTTGTATTTACTTCTCGTGTCTTGTTAATGCATTTGATACTTTTGCCATGTCTAATAATTTGTTTTCTTTTCTCTTTTTCTTTCTGTCCATAAGTTTTTTACCGCAATACGTAGTATCGCAATACGTAGTATCTCATTACGTAGTACTGTAACTATATATGCATTACTGATACCTTAGTGTCAGATGTAAAATAATAAACCAGTACTTTTGCGCGTTATCGCTTGTAACCTGTGTTTGTCATTTCGTATGAACAATATGTAGTACCAGCCTCGCTCACGAAGGCGCGCACAGTAAAAAACTTAGCTTGCTGTCGCCCAGTAAAAAACTTTAGTTGCTGTCGTCCAGTAAACAATCTTAGCTGCTGATGCCTAGTACAGAACTTTAGCTGAAGTCCAGCCAAGTGAATGTAAAGAACTTTTGTTATTGACGCTCAATGAACGTAAACGTAGCTGTTGATAACCAGCAAAAGACTTTATTGTTACTTGTCACTGTGTTAGTGAACCATAGTTTGACATAGATCAACTTGTCGGTTAGAGATCTTCCTACTCCGTATCCGGCGCATTTTTTGTGACTTTTGTGTATTATCCCAAACGACCCTCGGATCGACTCATTTTACTTTATAACCAGATAAACCTTATGTAGGTTTTTAGTGCTTTTGAATAAGCGGACATTGTAATGGAGGAGATTCCAGCAGATAAACCATTGGAAGCTTCAGGTTATGACATTAACGGCGATGAAGATGAACTTTCTCAAAGGCCTAGGCGTGACATTAAGCCTACTGAACAAGGTAGAGACTACCAGATTGAGATCAAAACTAGAAACTTTGTAAGACAACGAATATTCTTGGAACGAGCAATCGATGAGATAGTAACAGAGCTTAAACAAGAAACTCCTAATAAAGAGTCAGTAACCAGTCAAAAAAAGGTTATTTTGAGCATGTACAAGGATCTTGGTGACATTGAGAAAGTTCTTTGTATGATTGGTAGCGGTGAAATCGTTCAGGACAGCTGGGAGGATGTTCAAAGGGCAGTTCAGAACATTATGTTTTACATTGATCAAGCTCTTGTCAGACAAACGACTAGTGTGCAGGTGGCTAAGGAGCCTACTTCCAGGCATAGCAGTGTTACACCTAGCGTTGGGTCATCCACCCACAAGTCAGCCAGTGGTAAGACTGCCAGCCATAAAGCAGCTAGCATTACGTCAGCCATCCACAAGTCAGCTAGCCACAAGTCAGGTAGCAGGAGATCAGGTAGCCAAGTTGCTTCTCGCGCCGAGTCTCTCCGCTCTAAAAGTGTTAGCTCTGAAGGCACTAAATTGGCTCTTAAATTAGAGGCTGCATCCCTGGCCATAAAAGTGGAAGGTGACGCAATAAAGGAAGCTCAGTTTAGTGAACTGGATCTCTTACAACAACAATATGCTGAGAGAACAGCAGCTAGGCAGACTGAGGAAGCTGAGAGAACTGCAGCTAGGCAGACTGAGGAAGCTGAGAGAACTGCAGCTAGGCAGACTGAGGAAGCTGAGAGAAATGCAGCTAGGCTGATCGAAGAAACTGCTAGGCAGGCTAAGGAAGCTGAGAGAACAGCAGCTAGGCAGGCCGAAGAAGCAGCTAGGCAGGCTAAGGAAGCTAAGAGAACAGCAGCTAGGCAGGCCGAAGAAGCAGCTAGGCAGGCTAAGGAAGCTGAGAGAATAGCAGCTAGGCAGGCCGAAGACGCAGCTGAAGCAGCTCTTGAACAGATTAAACAGAAGAAGGCTTTGAGACAAATTCAGTCCACCGAATTGAAAATTAGCTTAAGAGAACAACAAGCTATGTTACAAGTATTGGAACAAGGTGAATCCGTTCAGCAGGATCTCCCTGATCTACCGTCAGTTGATTTGGTGAACACTAGGTTCCACCCTCGTCCTTTCGTTCCCTTGTACAGTCTTGTAGCCCCTCCTCTAAACAATGAACAAACAGCGATAGGAATAGGGACAGGTGCTGCCGTCATTGCTGACCAAAGGACACACCAGCCAGCCATGGACTTCACGTCTGTTCCTGTCTGCCAAGCCGCCAGCACCCGTGACATCTCTACTGTCAACGCTGCTGTCACTAACTTCATCGCAGGAACCACAACGACTGAGCCACGACAGCACGCGTTACCTGTCGTGGACCTCGTCGTTGGAGTCAGCGCCTCTACAAGCGCCGCTACTACCAACAACGCCACCTACGAGGCGTACGGACCTCAACGTAGAGAGGATGTCAACGCCCCCCATCACGCCGGAACGAGCGCTCCTTTCGTCCGTCAGGAGCCCTTCACACCCAACTACACGACGGCTGCAACTACATCCTCCATGCGGCCTACAGCGCTGCTGACCACACTGCAGCACCCTCTCGGTGCATACACTGGTCAGCCGCCTCTGCACAACGTTGGACACTCAACGACAAGCGTCACAGGCCCTCGCCCGCCTGATCTCGACCACACAGGTTGGTCCTATCACCTACCAGAGACAAGGGAAGGTGATGAGACGCAAGAACGACACACCTACTTCCCAGAAGAACGTCACCAACGCATGGACCACAGACGTTTTCAAGTTACCCCACCCTGTTTCCCCTATGATACCCACCTACATCCCAAACCAGAGCCTTTCGTGCCCACATTCCTGGACCCACATCAGACCACCCCCAAAGTTATCTGGGGAAACGAAAACGCAAGGCCCCCTGCGTACATGAACTTTGACAAGGAATGTCACGCAGATCGTCCATTTGCCTCCTACCCCCCGTCTGCGTACTACCAACGTCCACTTGCTACTCCTGCCAAGCAGGACACTCCTATGGACTCTCTCGCCAAAACCCTATCAGACGCTCTGATGATCAACCGTTTGCCGATGCAGGAGCCGTGCATTTTTGTTGGTGACCCTCTCCAATATCCAATTTGGAGGTCGTCGTTTTCGTTCCTCATCGAGAGACAAAACATAACCAGCAGTGAGAAGTTATTGTATCTGCAACGGTACATCGGAGGTCAAGCAAAGGAGGCCGTGACCGGCTTCTTTCTGCTGAGAGAAGGTGATGCCTACGAGAGAGCCATGGAAGTGCTGGAAAATCGGTTCGGCAACTCATACGTCGTTTCGCAAGCTTTCCGGACCAAGCTGGACGAATGGACCCCAATCAAAAGCAAAGATCCCAAGGGACTCAGAAGTCTGGCCGATTTCTTGCAGCAATGTTCCGTTGCTGCCCAGGAAGTTGGTGGACTGAGCATCCTGGATGATGCCCAGTACTTACGGAAGATCGTCGGAAAGCTCCCAGACTGGATGAGTCACAGATGGTCTAGAACAGTTGCTCGAACTAAGGTTGAAAAGAAGAGGTATCCTCTGTTCAATGAACTCGTGTCGTTCATTACACTCGAAGCAGACATTTCTAACGACCCTGTTTTCGGCTTGACAAGTGCATCGGGGACACCAAGAAAGTTCACAACGAACCTGTCAACCCTGACAGAGGATGTCACCGCATGTCTGCACTGTCAACTTCCGGACCATGACGCTGGAACATGTAAGGAACTCATAGAGAAGCCCCTGGTTGAGATACGAGATTTTCTGTTCAAGAACCGTATCTGTTACGGATGTCTCAGAAGCAAGGATCACCAGAGCCGTCAATGTAAGCAGAAACAGACGTGCAAGAAGTGCAAGAAGGCTCATCCCACTTGTCTTCACGATGACAATTTCAAATATCAGAACAGTATGAGTGAAAACAAAGGGGCGAGTGAACACAAGAACAATTACCGTACCTCTGCTGCTGACGTTCAAGAGCCACTGTCATCGTCGACCCCTACGGTGTCTGCTCTTAAGGCCAGCGAGGAAAACAGCATCGGTTTCACGTCTATGATCGTTCCCGTTCTCGTTTCCAGTGACTCTAACCCCAACGTAGAAGTGCTGACGTACGCACTACTGGACACTATGTCCAACGCCACTTTTGTAGTGCAGTCAGTGGCTGAAGAAGTTAAAGCCAAATCGCAGCCGACTACACTCAGGGTCTCCACACTGACTGAGGACAATGCTGTGGTCTCCGGCAGGAAGTACTCTGGATTGCGTGTCCGCTCTCCTACCTCCAGTGAGTTTGTCAGGCTCCCTTCTGCCATCTCACGACCTTATCTGACCGTTGACCCCACTCATATCCCCACCTCAGAGACTGTCAAAGCTTACCCACATCTCCAACACCTGTCTCCTAAACTGCCCCCCTTGTACCCTGACTGCGAAGCAGGCCTCCTCATTGGCTACGACTGCGCTGAAGCCCTCATGCCCCTAAACGTTGTCCAAGGACTGCCATTCGCAGTAGAGACTAAGTTAGGTTGGAGCATCGTCGGCAAGGCACCGCATTCCGTCGCCTTTGATGGCATAGCCTCGTCCATGCGCGTCATCGTCAAGCCAGGATCGAGGGAAGAAGAACGGGTAGCTCACGTCTACAAGGTACAGGTGGACGAAGTCTCGTGTACTGACCCATTACATGTTATGGAAAGAGACTTTGCAAGTGACTCAGGATCCATGTCCCAGGACGATGTAAAGTTTGCGAAGATCGTGAAGGAAAACGTGAAGATCAACGAAGCTGGTCACTACGAGATCCCCTTACCATTTCGACCAGAGAAACCGTCCCTCCCCGACAACAGAAGTGCCGCAGTCAAGCATCTGAAGGGCCTGAAACGCCAGAAAAAACGAGGGTACCGTGATGACTGCGTCAAGGTCATGACATTAATCTTGTACGGGCTGATCGTGACGTGTTTTGCCTCTAGGGCAATCCACATTGAAACCCTGGATGACATGTCAAGTGATTCCTTCATCAACGCCCTACGCATTGTTGTCTTGCATGACCAGAACTTGTGCAGATCAGAGTGGTGCATGGCTCGTGTAGTCGAAGTGATGCCGGGATCTGATGGACTGGTCAGACGAGTGAAAGTGCATGTTGGAACAAAGGCTCTAGACAATCACGGCCGTCCCACTGGTGATAGTCGCATATTAGAGCGACCTATTCACAAAATGACCGTGTTAGTTGATCGTGAAAATCACGAAGACAAAGCTGTGTAAGCGAACTGAAAGAACATTGAACTTTGGAGTGTTTTTCCAATTTGACAGTTGTAGATTGTTGCAGTTTGTTTTTATACCAGATGATGTAACGGACATTTATGTTTTAAGTGGTGCGTTTTCTTTATGCCGTCGAGTAAATGACCAGTGGCATTTAGTTGAAACGAGATGTGTTGAAACATTGAAAATGATTGAACCGTAATAGTGCTGTGTAAATGTTTTGCAACACAATGGTTTTGAGTTGTAAATTTGAAATGTCTAAATCTGCGTTATTCTTCTTTTGATATAAGGAATGTGTTTGTACAAAGGTTTTTTGAAGTAAATTATATTAATATAATTTCCGGTGGGAGTGTGCATGCCGATGTGGCATGCAGTCACCTACTTTTGTTGTAATTACGTTTGCTCAAGCCATTGCACGATGTAAAAAGAAGTAAACCGTGTTTTTATTGTAGCACCTTGTTGTGACCCGTTTTGTGGAGCGTTAATATTTTTACGTGAGATTCACGTGCTCCTTGTTCAGTTGTTGTGACCTGGTTTTGGTCGGAGCGTCACAAACTGCGTCGTTTAGTCTTAGAACACCGTGAGATTCACGTGCTATTTTCCGTGTTTTGATTTTGAGGTGAGCCCTGCGAATCTGCGTTGCAAGTTTTAGAATACGTGTGACTCACGTGTTTTTAGCTTTGTGATGTCAGCTAGTTCCTTGATGTTCTTTCTGTTAAATATACCGTTTTAAGTTTTGAGCATGCACGGAGTGCGTGATCGGTTACTGATTGGTTGTAAAATAGTAGTTTCACCCGATTCTGTCTTAGGAATGTTGTTGGTTGGTCAATCCGGTGACCTTTGACTTTTGAATAACTATTCCATGTTAGGTTTTTGTTTCCATAAATACCGCTGCTTGACTCCTGTCTCGTCAGTCGATCTGAGGGTTTTAGGAAGCGTTTGGTTTTGATGTAAACGTATGAAGGTTATCAAGTGAACCAACGGAGTGTTTCTTATGTTTTAACGTCAACGTAATGTTCTTGGAGACAGTTGTTTCTCAAGTGTGAATCGTTTTGTGCCCTTCGTTTGTGAGGCAACACGTTTTGGTACTGCTGGTCAACCCACACAGCGCATAAGGTAATTTTGTTGTTACTTGTTTGTGTTGTGTTTTGGTCGCCATTTTGTAATGACTTTGTGAGTTGTTTATGTATAACGTGAGTTGAAAGTCTGACTTGTTGTAGTGTTTCTTTATTGTGTGTTCAACTGTTCTAGTGTTGTGAACGTACAGCAATGTTTTGTAGACGCTAGAAAGTCGCTAATGTTTATAATGATAACTTGTGTTTTCTGTGGTTAACGAAGTTCGAAGTGAAACGTTTTCTCCGACTTTTTCAGCCTTACGTTAAAAGAATTTAGGTAAAAGAAGCTTGCGGTCTGTGGTGATCGTTTGTAAACGGGCTTATTTCTTGTAACGTTATTGAGGGAAAGTGGATGAGTAAATATCTTGTTTGTGACTTTGATTAACGCAGGAACGTTGTCGTTAGACTTTTTTGGTATGACTGTTTGCTTTGTATTCCTGGCCTGATGAGTCAACGTTTTGTATTTTTCTGAAAGTAGCCATTTTGGTTTTAAACGTATGTATGCTAAGTTTCTTGAGTATTCTTAGTGCTTATGGTATTGTTGAACGTACGGAACGTAATTCTTTATTGTTGTTGAACGTATGGAACGTAATTCTTTATTGTTGTTGAAGGACTAACCAACGAGTGTTTGGTATTTGTAACTTTCTTGTCTGTTTGTCTTCGCCTGTCTTGTGATTGTTTATTTTTCTTGTATTTACTTCTCGTGTCTTGTTAATGCATTTGATACTTTTGCCATGTCTAATAATTTGTTTTCTTTTCTCTTTTTCTTTCTGTCCATAAGTTTTTTACCGCAATACGTAGTATCGCAATACGTAGTATCTCATTACGTAGTACTGTAACTATATATGCATTACTGATACCTTAGTGTCAGATGTAAAATAATAAACCAGTACTTTTGCGCGTTATCGCTTGTAACCTGTGTTTGTCATTTCGTATGAACAATATGTAGTACCAGCCTCGCTCACGAAGGCGCGCACATTGCCGTTGTAAGCAATACCCGTTCTTCAATTAACGTAAAACTAAGGCCGGTATGCTTGATGGGGGGGGGGGGGGGGTATAATTTGAAAATGTTCGGCAGGTCGAATACAAATACCCTCCGACCAACACGTCTCAACCTCAGGCTTATTTAACTTGAGGAGAAAAAATCCCAGGCTTTCATATGAATGACAGTCACCTTATAGATTACCCTCTGATCCCAGAACACAGCCTGGCATGTCGTACTGGCGTCAACTCGACCAGGTTGAAGTAAGTAGATAGCATTTCAACCAGCAATATACTCCTCGCCACAATGATAAACGCGCCTTTGATTTGACTGAGATGTCCCTCAATCAATCAATCAATGAGTCTTATATCGCGCATATTCCGTGGGTACAGTTCTAGGTGCTCTGCAGTGATGCCGTGTGAGAATTTTATACGGCCAGTAGATTGCAGCCATTTTGGCGCATATTTACCTTTCGCGGCCTATTATTCCAAGTCACACGGGTATAGGTAGACAATTATTAACTGTGCCTAAGCAATTTTGCCAGGAAAGACCCTTTTGTCAATCGTGGGATCTTTAACGTGCACACCCAATGTAGTGTACACGGGCCGGGGGAGGTTCGGACACCGAAGAGAGTCTGCACACAAAGTTGACTCTGTGAAATAAATTTCCGCCGAACCTGGGATCGAACTCACGCTGACAGCAGCCAACTGAATACAAATCCAGCGCGCTACCAACTGAGCTATATCCCCCCCATGGTGTATGACATCGACCTGTCATCGCGTTAGTCATTCGCTGCGGTTTTTGCGGTTAACCAGCCGTCTCCGTTGTAGACATGTGTGAACTGTAGGCCTACAAGTAGGTAGCGTGGCATCTTACGTGGCTTGAAAAATAACTTTCAAATACAACAATACACAGGAAGTAGTGGGTGCGGCAGCTAGTATACATCAAATCAGAGTATCTCGTTTCAAAGAGAAGCGGTCCAGATAGCGAGGACAGGCAGTCACGGTAAAAGGGGAAGAAGAGATTTTGGTGTGAAGCGCGGGTGTATCTAAAGTACCTCCCTTCCTTTCTATCATCCCTGTACCCGGGCTTGTATGCTACAAAAGATCAAGTTACTGAAATGTTATTTCCATGAATGCATGAGTAAGGTGTTAGGTTAGGGTAGGCTATTTTGAGTTGTGTGGTGTTGTATTGTTGTTTGTTATGTAATGTGTTGTTATGGGGTTTGAGTTGTCTTTTATGATGTTTCCGTTGTGTTAGGTTAGGTTAGGTTAGGTTGGGCTATGTTTGAGTAAGAGATTATTTGGTCAGGTCCTATCTACCCTACAACGAAGGGAAGGAGTACCAACCAATCTTTACCACTCGCCTATATAGAAAAGCGCAAATAAATCTTTAGTTCATTTTCAGTTTTACAGATTGGAAAATATTGTTGCACGCAATAACCACCAACCCCCACCCACCCCCCTCTCTCTCTCTGGCGTTCATCGACGATGATTCCTTGTTGCTACTTCGCAGTGCATTCCATTCTTCCATTATAAATGAAGATAGTTGTACTTTAATACGGGGTTTCCTTGTTTCAGATAAAGGTCTAGGCTGGCGTTACATTACCCTCATCATCCTGTGCCCTCTGTTTCAGATAAAGGTCTAGGCTGGCGTTACATTACCCTCATCATCCTGTGCCCTCTGTTTCAGATCAAGGTCTAGGCTGGCGTTACATTACCCTCATCATCCTGTGCCCTCTGTTTCAGATCAAGGTCTAGGCTGGCGTTACATTACCCTCATCATCCTGTGCCCTCTGTTTCAGATAAAGGTCTAGGCTGGCGTTACATTACCCTCATCATCCTGTGCCCTCTGTTTCAGATAAAGGTCTAGGCTGGCGTTACATTACCCTCATCATCCTGTGCCCTCTGTTTCAGATAAAGGTCTAGGCTGGCGTTACATTACCCTCATCATCCTGTGCCCTCTGTTCTTTCTATGGGGCAGCGTGGCAACGTGGATGCTGACCAAAGACAAAGTGCGCAAAGGTATGCTGCAAAATACACAGTGACACGTGCAGCACATAAAAGTAATGTGCACGTTCATCAGCCGAACTGAACAGTATTTTCCCTTGTTCCTAAGTGTACTGATTCATTGGCCAGCCTGAAAAAGTTGTGACGTTTTCAGCGTCTTATCTATTAGACTAAAAGACAATATACTTCCTTGTTTTTGTGTAAGTTAGTTAAAATGGTTCGGGGACAAGAGTGAGATGGGTGGGGGGGGGGGTGGGGCGGGTGAGGTAGATGGATAGAGAGAGGGAAGGAGCAGGCTTAGCTGGGTGTCTAAATTACAATTTATTTTTACCCATCTACATTGTTTAGCTGTCGGCGACTTTGGGCATCCTTTAACTTGTTAAAATGTTACTTTACCTTTATACTTAAATGTTTTACTGATTTGCCTTTAAGCTGTAGTGTTTTATTCCTGCAGCTCCAGCCTGCCGACGTAGCCCTAAAGCACACGAACCCGCAGAACTGACCGCATCGCTTCAAACTGGCGATCCTCTTGGCATTGACACGCCTGCCCCAGTCGACGAGGAAGGGTACGGAACTGGAAACAGCGGTAGCTCTACCCCCCTCCTTGTCCGGCCTTCTATCCCTGTCCCTGACCCTGAGGGCGAGTCCTCTGACGTCCGTCCACCCTATGTGGTCAGTGGAAATGGACAGAGCGTGCACTGCAACCCCACCACCGACGATAACGGGCCTCCACAAATTGCCCTTTAAATTGTTTATAAAATAGCTAAAATTCTTCAGCTTCAGGGGGGCTTTGCCCTCCAGACCCCCCCAACGGGACTCTGGACCCCAGGTTGTAACACCCCCCCCCCCCCCCCCCGGCTTAACAGCTCCGCCCCTGTAATTTCTGTTCCTGAGACAATGATTGTATGTATTGGTGTTCCCCTCTTGAGTCTTGTGCTTCAATGTTGCGGTGACTTTGGATGAGCCAACATATTAGCCGAACATTTTCCAAGATGTCCTAAAGCTTTCTGACAGTTTCGGCCAAATGTCCCAACATTAAAATGTCTAGCAACACCCCTGCAAATCCTGCGGCCAATCTGTAACACTTAACAGTAGGTTACCACAGCATGTGTTTGCAGTAGGCCTACCTGTTCCATTAATCACTTCTTCTTTTTTTACCAAGCGTACAGCATTATTTCATGCTTATCCCTTGTCGACAACACATTTGTTCCTCTCGAAGTGGACCTTACAATTATAGGAAATGTACAGTAATTTTCACCGACAAATCTGAGGGCGACTTCAGTTTTTGTGCCGAATGTATTGTTTAATTATATTGGGGTTTTTACAAAAAATGTTATCCCATTTATTCCAATATTCTTTCTTTCTAATAAAAAATATAAGAATAGTTTAAACTCAATGACATTTTCAAAACGTTGAGTAGTAATGCTGTGCCATAATGATCTGATAAATGTTATGTCAATCAAACGAAAGAAACATATTTCACAACGCGAGAATGCAATCATAATTGCAACTAACAATTAAGTACATAATATATACCCTTATGCAAAACCTATTGGTTTCATGTGGTGTCATGAAATACCGAGTCATCGATTGCCGAGTCATCGATTGAACATGCAGTCAACCAGGTTGTTCCGATTCAGTCCTGTAGAAGTGGATTGCACTTGGTGCTACATGTACCGTGCAACATGTCATGATTTTATGCGGTTCATTGAAAGCTGAGTATGCACACTGTCAAGTTTGTTATTTCCAGGATTTTTTCTACTTTCGTAGTACTTTTACTGATGTAAATGGTAGTGTTTGTTTGTCCTATGGTTTTTTTTATCCTCCTTCTCTCTTGTGCATCTGAAGAAAGGTTGTGACACCCTTGCCCTGATCTATGTACAAAGTAAAACCAATTTAAATCTATTCTTTTGGTTTCTCTGATCTCTTGAGTGCATACTTCACAAAGCTGATTGTAAGATAGCGTAGACAACATTTCTGACAGAAAATGAATAACATTAGTTTCTAAAACTTGTGAGAGAGATGATTGTTCACTATGACTTGGTTTGTTTTCAATAGATATATATATATATGTAAAGGAATGTGCTGTGTGAGCAGATCTTTTGCTGGTCATTTGACATTAGTTATTATCCCGCATTTATCATAATTATTGTCAGTGCCTGCCACTGTCGTATCTCTGTATGCCTGTTACAATGATTCAGTTCATTTCAGATTTCAAGAATAATGGGCTTCAATCATTCCAGATAGTATTGACCGCGTGTGTGAGTGATTGCTTTAAGACTGAGCGGAAATCATTCCTGATGGCATTGGCTGCACGTAGAATTACAACAACATATCATATATATATGTTTTTTTGAATCAGGAACCGACAAGGAATAAGATGAAATTGTTTTTAAATCGATTTCGGAAATTTTATTTTGATCATAATGTTTATATTTTTAATTTTCAGAGCTTGTTTTTAATCCGAATATAACATATTTATACGTTTTTGGAATCAGAAAATAATGAAGAATAAGATGAACGTAATTTTGGATCGTTTTATAAAAAAATAATTTTAATTACAATTTTCAGATTTTTAATGACCAAAGTCATTAATTAATTTTTCAGCCACCAAGCTGAAATGCAATACCAAAGTCTGGCCTTTGTCGAAAATTGCTTTACAAAAATGTCAATCCATTTGATTGAAAAATGAGGGTGTGACAGTGACGCCTCAACTTTTACAAAAAGCCGGATATGACGTCATCAAAGACATTGATCGAAAAAATGAAAAAAGTGTCTGGAGATATCATACCCAGGAACTCTCATGTAAAATTTCATAAAGATCGGTCCAGTAGTTTACTCTGAATCGCTCTACACACACACACACACACACACACACACACAGACAGACACACAAACACACACACACACACACAAATACAGACACACACACACACACACACACACACACACACCACGACCCTCGTCTCGATTCCCCCTGAGGGGAGGGGGGTGGGGGGGAATCTGAAACGAGGGGAAAGTAGGTCAAGTTATAAGTCTTGCGATGTAAGGTGTCACAAAGCGGGCAGTCGCTCAGTGTTATCGTTATGTGGTGTGTGTGGTTTTTACATTTAGTCAAGTTTTGACTAAATGTTTTAACGTAGAGGGGGGAATCGAGACGAGGTTCATGGTGTATGTGTGTGTGTGTGTGTGTATGTATAGAGCGATTCAGAGAAAACTACTGGACCGATCTTCATGAAACTTGACGTGAGAGATCCTGAGTATGGTATCTCCAGACGTTTTTATATTTAGTCAAGTTTTGACTAAATATTTTAACATCGAGGGGGAATCGAAACGAGGGTCGTGGTGTATGTGCGTGTGTGTGTGCGTGTGTGTGTGTGTCTGTGTGTGTGTGTGTGTGTGTAGAGCGATTCAGACTAAACTACTGGACCGATCTTTATGAAATTTGACATGAGAGTTCCTGGGTATGAAATCCCCGAACGTTTTTTTCATTTTTTTGATAAATGTCTTTGATGACGTCATATCCGGCTTTTCGTGAAAGTTGAGGCGGCACTGTCACGCCCTCATTTTTCAACCAAATTGGTTGAAATTTTGGTCAAGTACTCTTCGACGAAGCCCGGGGTTCGGTATTGCATTTCAGCTTGGTGGCTTAAAAATTAATTAATGACTTTGGTCATTAAAAATCGGAAAATTGTAAAAAAAAAATAAAAATTTATAAAACGATCCAAATTTACGTTTATCTTATTCTCCATCATTTGCTGATTCCAAAAACATATAAATATGTTATATTCGGATTAAAAACAAGCTCTGAAAATTAAATATATAAACATTATTATCAAATTTTTTTTTTCGAAATCAATTTAAAAACACTTTCATCTTATTCCTTGTCGGTTCCTGATTCCAAAAATATATAGATATGATATGTTTGGATTAAAAACACGCTCAGAAAGTTAAAACGAAGAGAGGTACAGAAAAGCGTGCTATCCTTCTCAGCGCAACGAATACCCCGCTCTTCTTGTCAATTCCACGTGCACTGCCTTTGCCACGGGCGGTGGAGTGACGATGCTACGAGTATACGGTCTTGCTGCGTTGCGTTGCGTTCAGTTTCATTCTGTGAGTTCGACAGCTACTTGACTAAATATTGTATTTTCGCCTTACGCGACTTGTTTTATATTTAGTCAAGTTTTGACTAAATATTTTAACATCGAGGGGGAATCGAAACGAGGGTATGGTGTATGTGTGTCTGTGTGTGTGTGTGTGTAGAGCGATTCAGACTAAACTACTGGACCGATCTTTATGAAATTTGACATGAGAGTTCCTGGGTATGAAATCCCCGAACGTTTTTTTCATTTTTTTGATAAATGTCTTTGATGACGTCATATCCGGCTTTTCGTGAAAGTTGAGGCAGCACTGTCACGCCCTCATTTTTCAACCAAATTGGTTGAAATTTTCGTCAAGTACTCTTCGACGAAGCCCGGGGTTCGGTATT
>NC_090246.1:101112115-101152115 GCF_037325665.1 Littorina saxatilis | reverse complement strand
TTGCGCAACCCCTATAACCCCCCCGGTAGTCCGGCCCTGCTTTCATACCCCATCACAGCTAAAAGATTCAAGAAGAATCTCATAGCGTAGTATTTAAAAAGAAGAAGAAGAAGAAGAAGAAGAAGAAGAACAAGTCGCGTAAGGCGAAAATACAATATTTAGTCAAGTAGCTGTCGAACTCACAGAATGAAACTGAACGCAACGCAACGCAGCAAGACCGTATACTCGTAGCATCGTCACTCCACCGCCCGTGGCAAAGGCAGTGCACGTGGAATGGACAAGAAGAGCGGGGTATTCGTTGCGCTGAGAAGGATAGCACGCTTTTCTGTACCTCTCTTCGTTTTAACTTTCTGAGCGTGTTTTTAATCCAAACATATCATATCTATATATTTTTGGAATCAGGAACCGACAAGGAATAAGATGAAAGTGTTTTTAAATTGATTTCGGGGAAAAAAAATTGATAATAATTTTTATATATTTAATTTTCAGAGCTTGTTTTTAATCCGAATATAACATATTTATATGTTTTTGGAATCGGCAAGTGATGGAGAATAAGATAAACGTAAATTTGGATCGTTTTATAAATTTTTTTTTTTTTTTACAATTTTCAGATTTTTAATGACCAAAGTCATTAATTAATTTTTAAGCCACCAAGCTGAAATGCAATACCGAACCCCGGGCTTCGTCGAAGAGTACTTGACGAAAATTTCAACCAATTTGGTTGAAAAATGAGGGCGTGACAGTGCCGCCTCAACTTTCACGAAAAGCCGGATATGACGTCATCAAAGACATTTATCAAAAAAATGAAAAAAACGTTCGGGGATTTCATACCCAGGAACTCTCATGTCAAATTTCATAAAGATCGGTCCAGTAGTTTAGTCTGAATCGCTCTACACACACACACAGACAGACGCACATACACCATACCCTCGTTTCGATTCCCCCTCGATGTTAAAATATTTAGTCAAAACTTGACTAAATATAAAAAGGACAGGTCTCATTATTGCCTTATTGGTATCCCAAATTTAAAAAAAAAATTGTTTCTTCTTTTATTTATTTATTAATTCATTTATTTATGAGTAGATATCATTTATCTATCATCTGTTTGTTTGTCTCTTTATTTATCATTATATTTGTATCTATTTGTCTTTTTATGTATGCATTTGTTCTTTGATTGATAGGTTGAGTGGTTGGTTGGTTGGTTGGTTGGTTGGTTGGTTGGTTGGTTGGTTGGTTGGTTGGATTGATGGTTGATTGGTTGATTGGTTGATTGATTGATTGATTGTTTGGTATTTTGTTTTTTATTCCTTTTTTAATAGTGAAAGGGACCTAACAATAAACACGGCTGAATCTGGTGAGTGACGCTGTTGTAAACTTGACATTCATCTCCAAAACCAACACACGTTCAATCAAAAGGCTTAGCTCTAGTGAAAACAGTTACAGAGATACACATTTTCCAGTTTTCATAAATGCTGTACTCACGAAGTCAACATTTGTATCACTTTCACTGTTTTTCCTAAGAGCTTAGCCTTTCGAACAAAACATAGATCTTGAACATTTTTGCAAAAGTTCAAATCATTCTGATGAATTGTTTTGAAATGATATTGTCATCATATCCGTGAACTAACATGTTTTGAGTCATCGCTTTGCTTAATTATCATTTAACAATCTTTACTTAGTCAATCTAAAAGCAAATTATTTTGGATCATATGCTATTATTCATGAGTGCCAGTGATGTTATGTGTGCAGGTGTTAGAGAATAGGCACCGTTCTATAAATATTTGTGACAGCAGCCATCGCAACGAGGAGTGTCGTCTGTTACAACAACTGTTGACCTTAACGGGGTCAAGAAGCCGCCCTTGGTAATATGGGGGTGGGACACGGAGACAGACAGACAGACAGACAGACAGAGGGAGGGAGATTTTTTTTTAATGAATAAATTATTAAAAAAAATAAAAAAATTAAAGTAAATAAATAAATTTTAGAAAGAATTAATTTTAAAAAATTAAATGAATAAATTAATAAAAAAATAAAAAAATTAAATGACCGAGCTCTTTACGCGTAGTGACATGGTAGACAAACAACCACCTGAAACCCGGACAAACAGGCAGAGCAAATCCAGTAAGCACCCTTTACAAGGCGGCTTAATAATCCAACGCATGTTCGCATGCTGTCAGTGATAGAACGAGACCCGAAGGGAAGTAACTCATTACCGCCTCTTTCCAAAGTAAATGACGTACACACTTTTGCGTCACTTAACCTTCACAGTACCAATGATTATTACTCATGAACGGCCCATACTTTTAAATATTCAACATAAAAATTATCCTTCTGCACAACCCACGCCATCCAAATAGAAATAAACAAAGTAAAATGACTTCTTTAATTCAAAAGTGGGTCGTCCACAACCCACCACATATAGACTGTGTAGTTCAAATGACGTCACTATTTATTTGTTTATTTACGGAATAATTCTTCAAAAATCGGTCGTTATGAAGGATCTATGGTGTTTGAGATTTACATGAAGTCTCGATCAAAAATCCATGTCCCACCTCATATTACCAAGGGCGGGCTTCTTGACCCCGTTAAGGTCAACACTTGTTTTTGTCATGCTGTCAGTGATAGAACGAGACTCGAAGGGAAGTAACTCGGAGTTCTGGGTGCGGGAATTCCCGCAAACGTATGAGTCTGTCAGTGGGTTTCGTTCCCTGGCTCGGTTTGTAAAAGCGTTAAAAGCTAATATCTTCCGTTTGACTACCGTTAGGAATGTCATTTTTTGCATACACCCTGTCTAACCCTATTCCTAACAATTTCACGAAATTTGAGCTTAATTGACCCAGAGACACAAGTCTTACCCGACAAACACCGACCGACCGCCCGCCCGCCTCAAACAAACAAACAGACAGAGCAAATCCAGTAAGCCCCATTATACTAATGGTGGCTTAAAAATGGGCACCACCGTAAAATACCTTTATAAGCGCACAGTATCGAGCAAACGCCTACAACCTACTTTGGGTCAAAATCTGCGTGTACGGTATAGTACCTTGTAAACGACAACCCCCCACATTTGCATCAACGGTTTCAGAAAAAAAATATGTTTTGTGGTGGTTTCTTAAGATCCGCACACAGTACTGAACTAGTAGAACAGCAATGCCAAAACAGGATGAAGATTTGCTAGAGTAGACTCACCTGAGGTTTGAAGAGGTCGACCTTGGGGGATTTAGTTTGGAACCGATTCTGAACAGGGTTCCTTCCCTGGTAAACGCCCACCCCCTATTGTTGAGAGAAATAGGTGCATTATGAAGGTGGGCGCTTACAAGGTACTTTACGGTATATGGTTGGAAAAATATAAGTTAATAACATGCGGGGAAAAAACAGGCCTGGGAAAAAAACATGAGGCTAAGGCCGTATACTTTATAGTCGGTTATATTTGTCACTGATATTATAGGATCCACTCAGAGCGGTAATATCCGATCCACGTAATCGGTCACGTGACCAAAACCATGCTGACGTTCCTTAAGGCGATGGAGGACACCTTGTTCCCAGTTTCTTCCTCATTTGACAGTATTAACATTAACAGTATCTCCTCTTGTCTTTCTTATATTGCCACAGCTTTTCAAGATTCATTCCTCCTAACGATCATGTAAACGACCATAAAGCTGTCCCGGATTTTACGTGGGACAAAAGCATTCTTCCACTTGAACACATAGGACAAGACAACAACCTGGCAAACGTCTTATGCAGAGGGGCAATTTGTAGCTGAGTTCATATCGCAGACTGATATAGGTGTCAGTTACAAAATGTATCGAGCAACAACAAAAATGCAATTCCACACAGGCAGTACACGGAATATAGATTGAAGGAAGGTCTCCTGTTGTCAAAGTCAGACCCTCTAGGGAAACAACAAATTGCAGACATGAGCTCATACCACGGTATCTCATAAAGAACCATACCTACCAAAACCAGTTGCACAATTTCAAAATATAATTTGCAGTCGGTTTTTTTTTTTTTTTTTTTTTTTTTGGGGGGGGGGGGGGTTGTTTGTTGATGTTTTTTGCTATCATGGACAGATTTTGTATGGAACTGGCAAGCACATATGCCTTTTTCTGAGAAAAACAACAACACAACAACAAACAAAACGATTAAGACCCCTGTGAATATAAAGGCTTTGTCTTCGACACATCAAATCAGGTATTCTGTCGTAGGTTTGTTAATTCGTTTGTTTGTTTGTCTGTCCGTGTGTCTGTGTGTTTTAAATCTGTGAATATATGGGGGATCAAAATTGAAAGACTATGAGAATGGCAGGAAAATCGGGTGCGCAGGCACAAAACGCAAGAGCTAATGAAAAAATGCCTTGCTTGTGTGTTCTCTATAGCCTTGCGAGACCAATCCCTCTTTGGCTGCGGCCCTTGTGTGGTTTGTCGCCGAGCGGCAGTCTTCGCACTGCACTCGTCTATCGAGGGCTACCGTTGAAATCGGGCGATTTATCTCAAGATCATTGTCCACTTATCGAAAGCTTAAGGTTGGTATTGTTTCCGTTCTGATCCTTCAGATGACAATTCAGTATTAAATCGTGGCTAGATGAGATGTTATTAAGCATTACATCTTCAGAATATCAGCCAGGCAGCAAACTTAAGTTGGAAATAGTATGACTGAAATACACAGTTTCAAGTGTCAATCTGCGTCCCGAAAATTAATCGACCGACGCTGTGAACTTCATATGCTTTCATTCTTTTTTGTTTAAGGGCTTTGTCGCCTTTTTCAGTGAAGACATATTATGGATCAGCGGCTTGGGTAAATTCACTGCCCCTTAAGATGTCGTTGTAACTTAACTTGACATGGCAGCAAAAATGTCGGTGAACACGTTCTTGATATAATATCTAACAATTAGCGCAGAAATAAGCCCCCATGCAAGCTCTTTTTGTCAGGATCCATTTCTTTTTTGTAAACTAAACAAATGTACGTCTCTTTCTATAGTTTAATTGTGCACTTGATTTCCGAGGAAAAAACACACATTATGCAGTACGACCTATGTAATGTGGGTGTACCGCGTGTCTTTATTTTTAGTTATTCCTGTCAGTAACAACGGGGAAATCCGACCTTGCTAACGGAGGCGAAAACACATCATTTTTATTTTCTGACTGCGGGAACCAGCTCCACTGAGAAAACAAAAACAAAAAACAGGCCTTACAATTAATATATCAAAAAGAAATATTTTCTACGGTTTTTTAAAACCTCCATAAACACGAAAATACGATCCTTGGTTGCCAAAGTTAGGAGTTCCGGTGACACGTCATTATGATGTCATGAAGGGCCTAAGTCCCGATGAACACCGTCAGTCTTTGAATATAAAAACCCAAATGACCTGTCAAAATGCAGCTAGAAAATAATTGGCATTGCATTGCATTGCACTCGTCTCTCGAGGGCTACCGTTGAAATCCGGCGATTTATCTCAAGATCATTGTCCACTTATCGAAAGCTTAAGGTTGGTATTTTTTCCGTTCTGATCCTTCAGATGACAAAGTTAAGTATTAAGTCGTGGCTAGATGAGATGTTATTAAGCATTACATCTTCAGAATATCAGCCAGGCAGCAAACTTAAGTTGGAAATAAGGGAAAGTCGCCAATCCCGGAACAGTCGGCTAACTTGGAACACCTCAATATGCGGTCAACGGTAAACAATTCATGAAATTTTGTTTAGCAGAAATGTCTAGTGACCTCCCCCGATGTTATTGCAAAAAGAAAAATGGCAACTGCGGCAAAACCAAAGAAGAGGTAGGTTTTTTTAACTTTTCTCCCTTCTTCTTCTTATTTCTATTGTCTAGAATTCGTTTTATTACTCTTTATCTATATACGTTCACATAAAATGTTGATTGCTATTACAAACCTACATCAATGTGTTACACTATGAACGGGGAAAAAAGATTGGAAACGTCACATGTATCCTACAGCTAAAGTCGAAATCCATGCAGGTGCCATGCGGCTATGCTGGAACACATATAGAGGCAAACATGGAACAGTGTTCCAGCTTTGACGCATTCTGTTCCATCTTACCCTCATCAAACGATAAAGTGAACACTGGTGTTTTTAGTCCGTGGCAGGCTAATTGCCCCCGGGATAATTATTCCCCGACAACTGCCCCCCCCCCCCCTCCGGATAATTGCCCTACTAGGACAATTGCCCCCCGGACACCTGCCCCCCCACCGAGGGAGGACAACTGCCCCCCGGACACCTGCCCCCCAATTTTTTTCTCACCACTCTTCGTGCAAGTTTTTGCAAAAGCCGTTTACTTCAATAAGAGTGTGTGTGTGTGTGTGAGTTTATGTGTGTGTGTGCGTGTGTTCGTGTGTGTGTGTGTGTGTGTGTGTGTGTGTGTGTGTGTGTGTGTGTGTGTGTGTGTGTGAGTGTGTTTGCTGGTGTAAATGCGGGCGTAAGTGTGGGCGTGCAAGTGTCTGTGTCGGTTTGTCTGTGTGTATGTCTGTCAGTTTGTCTTTGTCTGGGTGTTTACAGTATTTATGTGTATGTGTCTATATGTGTGTGAGTGTGTGTGTATATATGTGTGTGTGTGTGTGTGTGTGTGTGTGTGTGTGTGTGTGTGTGTGTGTGTGTGTGTGTGTGTCACGAAGAAAACAATCTGAAATTATCACTTCTTTTCCTGTCAAACAAAAGCTGGAGATGTCACTCGCAAAAAGGAATGCAAAAGAACAGAAGAGAGGAAAGAAGGTAGCTACGAAATGTTCGACTCAGAGAAACAAGACGGGAACATCTTCTCAGAGGAAGAAAAGGGGAAAATTATCGACGATGCGTGCTATCCCGGAGGAATACACTTGGTACTGTTTTATGTGTGGCACAAACTCTCCTGAGGACATGGTGCAGTGCCAGCAGTGCTCTTTATGGGTACACGAGGATTGCGCTGTCAGCAGAGGACAAAGGGACTTTGTCTGCGACATCTGTACATAGTTAGCCTATTTGTTTGTGTTATTTGCTTTGCGGCTTTATGCGTATTGATTGTAGCATTTAGTTAATTGGGCAGGTAGCCCTTTTAATATCTGTTTGTGATCGGAAGAGGGGTAAAAATTATGCTGCGAAATATCTTGGTACTGCTTCTTGTGTGGCACCAACACCCCTTTGAACATTATACAGTGCCAACAGTATACACACGGCATTGATCACACGAGGACTGCACTGAAAGTAGAAAACAAAAGGACATTGAGTGAAAAATCGTTTCTTAGCTTCTTTTTTCATGTTTTACAAAAACAGTTTTTTTATCCGATTTGTTTAGACCTAGCCCTTATTTATATTTTTTCACATTTGAGGCATTAATTGTTATCAAATTTACTATTTCTTTGGTAAAAATCCAATGTTATGTGAAAAAACAGACATTTAAATAAGATGGTTAAATCAAAATGTTATGACGTATGAATTTATCTTGTGTGTGTGGCAATGTGTAATTGTGTGCGTGTGATTGAGAGTGTGTGGGTGTATATATGTGTGTGTGAGACACAGACAGAGCTAGAAAGAGAGTCAGTGTGTTTTTGGATGTGTTCCGAGTTTGACAACACAGTGTTCCACTTTACACACCCATGCGTCCAACCTGGAACAAATGCAGAAATTTTTATAATGGTCAGTTTGATGAGTTGTGTGACTTTTATTTTATTTTATGTTGTTCGTTTGTTTACTGATAGAGTCTAGTATGTGACAATATAAAAAACGCTTTGCAATAATAATTTTTTTGTCTGGTACGGCTGTTTCTCCTTAACTGTTCCAGGTTTAGCGACATTCCCATAGTATGACTGAAATACACAGTTTCAAGTGTCAATCTGCGTCCCGAAAATTAATCGACCGACGCTGTGAACTTCATATTAGGCCTAAAAAAAAATAGGTGTGGTTACGGTAACCCGACCTACCCTATTTTTAGGGGCCGATCCTATAACTTTTTATTACATTTGTCAACAAAAAAACAAAAAAACAAAAAAACCGAGTGCAAAAAACGCAATGAAAGCGAAAGCGCCCGTGTCGCACACTTATTTCCCTGTCAAGTAGGTTTAATTTGTACACATTAGAAAAAAAAGTTTAAAAAAAAAAGTGATTGCCTACCTACCTACCCTATTTTTTTTGGCTATGTTACCGTAACCACACCTATTTTTTTTTTTTGGCCTTATATGCTTTCATTCTTTTTCAGTGAAGACATATTATGGATCAGGGGCTTGGGTAAATTCGCTGCCCCTGAAGAAGTTATTCCTGTTACTTAGTAACAACGGGGAAATCCGACCTTGCTAACGGAGGCGAAAACACATCATTTTCATTTTCTGACTGCGGGAACCAGCTCCACTGAGAAAAAAAGAAAAAAACAGGCCTTAAAATTAATATATCAAAAAGAAATATTTTCTACGGTTTTTTAAAACCTCCATTAACACAAAAATACGATCCTTGGTTGCCAAAGTTAGGAGTTCCGGTGACACGTCATTATGATGTCATGAAGGGCCTAAGTCCCGATGAACACCGTCAGTCTTTGAATACCCAAATGACCTGTCAAAATGCAGCTAAAAAATGATTTGCATTGCATTACGCCCGCAAAAGCATGTCGCAGGGACACGTGAGGCTCTCAATCAGAAGCAAAGAGTGCTCAATGAAGCCGGAATCAGTAATTATGTCAGTATACCGGACACTGGACTGGCCATTCGTCTATCTAGAGTTGGAATAATAATGCAAAAAGGGTGTCTACGACTTCCGAAGTAGTCCCCTTCTATTTCTAGCGGGTAACTTTAAACTACATGTACCTGGACAAAAATCAAAGCAGGGTCAGTTTCAACGTAGGATACAAATGTAACAAACAATGCTGAGTCCCTGGTTTGAGTCTAAAATCATGACTGGAACCTCAAGAAATAAACAATTACTGTATTAAAAACAATAACTAAAAACTAAACGCAACATGACTAGTGTCAGTGTGTCTGACTTACAATAATGATGGAATACAGTGGAATACAGTGGAATATAGTGGAATACAGTAGAATACAGTGGAATATAGTGGAATACAGTGGAATATAGTGGAATATAGTGGAATACAGTGGAATATAGTGGAATATATTGGAATACGGTGGAATATAGTGGAATACAGTGGAATATAGTGGAATACAGTGGAATACAGTGGAATATAGTGGAATACAGTG
Source organism: Littorina saxatilis (assembly GCF_037325665.1). Taxonomy (NCBI): domain Eukaryota; kingdom Metazoa; phylum Mollusca; class Gastropoda; order Littorinimorpha; family Littorinidae; genus Littorina; species Littorina saxatilis. The sequence goes on along the minus strand of NC_090246.1, from coordinate 101,142,946 downwards.
GAATATAGTTGAATACAGTGGATTACAGTGGAATATAGTGCACTTTCTCATTTATTTTCTCCCCAATCACCACCCACCCGCCTCCTAACAGTTTCTATCTCAGACTCACTGGACTGATGAGAAGAAACGCAGTGAATCACAAACCGGGAGAAAATACAAAGGGCTTAAAAGGATTTAGAAACTTAAATGAAGATGATAACACGAAGTCGCAACTCGTGATGAGGCACCAAATGCCAAGTATGTTCAGTTTGAGACTTGAGGAACAATTTTCGAAAGACTGACTGATCAAACCGCAAGGCAACTTACCGTTCGAGGTCGGGAAAAGAACTACTGTGTCAGCTTCTTGTACAGATTAATACAAGAGAACAGCCAAAAGGTCTGTGATAAAGAAGAGTCACATTAGCACAGAATTACATTTATGAATACAACGGATTTGTTCTCTTATTTGACAGACCATACAGTCTATTTCAGCCTGTTCTTACTACTGTGACGTACATTTATGTATGTTTTTCTAATATACGGTATGTGATTGGAAAAACAGAAGTGATATTTCATATTTGGACTGTTTACAGATTTGATCAAAATAATTCTAATGGGTTTTGATTTTCTTCTCTTTCCTCAGATTTTGTTTCTTTCTGAGCGGTCAACTAAACCCAAACAGCTAGAATGGGAAGTAATGCATCCTTCAAACTCCTGTCACTGTTCTTTGCCCTTTCGGCAACGACGGTCACAGTGTTTGGGGACGAACCTGTCTGGAAAAATCTTGGTCTGAACGAATGCTTGAACATGCAGAATCTATACGAAACGTGTGGCTACCTACAGTTCTGCAGTGACAGTAATCTCAACAAAGGCTGCAGGAATTGCAGTAATATTTCTGACCAATGGTGCCAAACCGATCCTGACACATTCCGGCAGAAATATCCTTCGTGCCAGATAGAATGCGCAGGTCAGTCTCAGTCTCTGTCTGTCGTCTGTCTGTCTGTCTGTCTGTCTGTCTGTCTGTCTGTCTCTCTCTCTCTCTCTCTCTCTCTCTCAGTCTCTCTCTCTCCGTCTCTCTCTCTCTCTCTCTCTCTCTCTCAGTCTCTCTCTCTCTCAGTCTCTCTCTCTCAGTCTCTCTCTCTCTCTCTCAGTCTCTCTCAGTCTCTCTCTCTCTCTCTCTCTCTCTCTCTCTCTCTCTCTCTCTCTCTCTCTCTCTCTCTCTCATCTACATGATCGCTATTATCAACGTCCCCATCAATGTGATCTTGGACGAATCGATTATCTTCATAATGTTGTGTGTGAGTTTATCAAGTTTGATATTTTGCAAGCACTGAACACAGATTCTGACATTACTTGTATAAATTGCAGAGAAGAAAATGAACATTCTGAAGAAGAATAATTCTGCACTGGTCAGACAAGTTACCGACCTACAGGACACGCTTTCTGACGTCAAAGCAAACGGTAAGAAAAAACAGTACTGTACGCAACGTCTTGTTTGCTTTATGATTGAAAACGTGCACATGGTCGAATCTGAAGCACGAATTGTCCTACTTTCTAACACAAAATCTAGTTCAACTACCAGGAGACACATTCCGGAGTCAAAAAACGCTTACTACTACAGGTAAAAAAAACCACAGAAATGTCATGTTTGTTGAGTTTATAAATGAAGACGTGATGCTCAAGCTTTCATCATTAAACTTGACAGTGACACACTTAAAACGCCTAAACAGTTGTCTCGAAGACAAGCAGTATAACACGTGAAAACCACACAAAACGTTTCAAAAAGCCCAGAAAAAAAGACACACAGACATTGACATGATGATGATGATGATGATGATGATGATGATGATGATGATGATGATGATGGTGATGGTGATGATGATGATGATGATGATGATGCAGAGGGGGCACTGGCGACCTGCCAGGCGGACCTGAAGGTGAAAAACGAGACCCTGCAAAAGCTACGACACGACGAGCAGCTGAAGAACATTGAGGCAATGAAGGAAACCTCCGAAACGATACGTGAGTAACTCAACTTTGCAAAACATAAACAACAAATAATATTCATTTCTAAAAATAAAAAAATAAAAACTACGTGCGTCAATGGTCTGATTTATTTCCCAAGTATAAGGGAGAGGGACAAGCTATAACAACTGACTCTATGTTTGCTTGCTTGTTAGTTGTTGTCGTTGTTGTTGTTGTTGTTGTTGTTGTTTTCGTTGTTGTTGTCGTTGTTGTTGATGATGTCGTCGTCGTTGTTGTTGTTGTTGTTGTGCAGTGGACACTATCCCAGAGACCAATCACTAAACCTATAGATAATCGAAGATGTGAAAAGTAGACAACAATACAAATCGCACGCAAGGTTTCAAAGCCGTGAGCTGGGGAAAAATTGATGATATATATATATAGCTTTTAGGCCTTCCCTACTCTCACCCCTGGCCTTAAACACCATTGTGTGTGGGGGGGGTCTGTGTCTGTGCGTGCGTCCTCGTGTGTGCGTGCGTCTGTTGTTTGTCTGTCTGTCTGTCTGTCTGTCTGTCTGTCTGTCTGTCTGCGATTTTGAATTTATCAAATTTAGATGCAGACAAAAAAAATGTTCTAAAAGATTGTATAATGTATTGCATCGTTTATAATGATACAGAAAACGAAACTCAGCTGAAGTGGATTGGGATAGGAACGTCTTGCTTGCTGTTCATAATCCTGGTCGTTGTCCTGTGTGATGATGTTTCTTTGCGCAAAAAGGCAAGGCGCAATGCCTCTGACTCACCTCACTCTACTGCTTGTGAGTTGAACTTCCTATTCATGACAGTAGCTTGGATTTAATAACGGATTGATTCATGGATTGATTGATGGATGGAAGGTGGACGGATGGGTGGGTGGGTGGCCGGGTGGATGGATGGATTGATTGACAGTTGTCTGACTGAATTTCGGGAGTTCATAAACTCTTCTTGTGATTCAGTGTTTTACGAATAAATGAGAGAGAAAAAACTACTGGTACTGACAGAATGAAGCAGTGTGTGAATGAAGGAACAACATTGGCATTCTTCGTGACTTCAGATGCGTGAAGCAATAAACATTTTAACGTTTCATTCTGACATTCATGCTTGTACTGATTTAAAAAAAATTAAAAATGACCGACCGACTCTGACCAACATAAGAACAAACTATAAGGTTACACAGCTTTTTGACCACACGATTCTTGTTTCCACAGCATCGCAGAACCAAAGGCTAATAAAGAAATGGATGACGCGTCTTCTCTGCTGCCTGAAAAGGCCAAAAAGACCCACAGAAGAGGATCGACCAATGGTTACATCCATTCAGCAACGGTCAATTGGTTTGCCTATCACTGAAACCACTAGGGTTGTCGTCAATCCCTCCGACAGTGGTCAGGGTAGTGAGGTGGCCAGCGACAGGAGCAACACCAGCAGCGCGAGTGATGTCCGAGTGGTCGCCGGGGGAACTGACCATAACCCCAGTGACACCAAAGACTTTATGACCACTCAGAAAGGAGCCGCAACAGGCGAATGGGTCTGAACTGGGCAGATTTACAAATATGATGTGGAGACACAATGAGTCCGTGTGTGTGTGTACGTGTGTGTACGCGTGCGTGCGTGCGTGCGTGTATGCGTGCGTGTGTGTGCATGTGTGCACGTGTGTGACTGTGTGTGTGTACTTAAGTCAGAGACAAATGTACTTAATTCAGAGACAACTACACAAGTTTTTACATTTCTACAATTATACGCGTGCAGACTACATCTATAGTATGTTTTCGCTCTGAAATCTGATCTCTTGAGAAAGGCGTGTTTGAAAACTAAGATGAGCAAAACTGGTGTTGTCGCATTTTGACAGATGCTTGTGAGTATACGGTACAGTGTGGAATAAGTAGTTGTGTCGAATAAGTACGTTTCTTACTGTTTCTTTCTTAGTGACTGAATTAATCTACCCATGGGTTTTTTCATGAAGCATTTCCAGCATTTTTTTTTCTTTTTCTACCGGCTAATAATGTTACTGAATAAAAAAAAAAATATGGATGACTTGAGGTATCACTGACCCCTACCCCGTACCAAGACCCACTCTTCCCTTTTATCCAAACTCCAACCATTGACAATATTTCGCTCGACTTCATCCGGAGAATAAATTAGAACACCTGAAACTCATCTATGTTACCTTTTTTTATTTATTTCCTTCTTTTCTGAACAGAATAAACCCTTTTATATGAACACTTGAATATGATCTCAATTTTCAATTCCATCAATCTCTTTATCAGCGTGCTATATGTTTTCCTCCATTTAAGTTTCTTTATTGCAAGGCCTGGCCTCTCTCATGCTCTAAGTCATTGAATATCATAATTATTTTAAACATAATAAATAAATGCAGTCTTTAATATGCTCCGAGTTGCAGTGTGTGTGTGTGTGTGTGTGTGTGTGTGTGTAAGTTTGTGCGTGTGTACGTTTGTGTGTGTGTGTGTGTGTGTGTGTGTGTGTGTGTGTGTACGTTTGTGTGTGAGTGTGTGTGTGTGTGTACGTTTGTGTGTGTGTGTGTGTGTGTGTGTGCGTGCGTGCGTGTGTGTGTGTGCGTGCGTGTGACTACTGGTGCCACTGTGTAGTCTTTTCATGCTGGCAAATATTGACCAGATCATGTTGTAAACCGCTTGTTTGTCAGTGTGCCTCTCTCACTACCAACATAAACCGGATACTCGCAGAGCCGGTGTAACACGAGAAAATTACTCCCACGAAATTTTTACTCCGGAGTAAACATTTCGTACGAAAAAGTTACTCCCTTTACGAAAAAAGCACCACCCCCCCCCCCCCCCCCACCCCCCACCCCCCCCCCCCCCCCCCCCCCATTGCACGAGAAAATTACTCCCCAAGACAGGTGAGTTCCGAGTAAACATTTCGTACAAAAATGTTACTCCCCTGACGAATAAATAACGAATAAATTACTTCACCCCAACACGAGCAATTTAACTTCCCATGCCAGGTGTACGACTGAAATGTTTACTCCCTTGTCCCCTGTTAGTCTTGGTGGTGGAAGGGGTGGAAGGAGGGTAGCGCGACATTCGTGTGCGCGAGATCACGTATTGGCATTATCCCTTCGCCCGCATCCCATTTTTGCGTACGAGATTTTTACTGGAAGTAAACAAAATGGGGAGTAAAAATTTCGTGGAGGGAGTAATTTTTTCGTGCCTTGGGGAGTTCTTTTCTCGTACGAAAAGTGTACTCGGAGTAAGAATTTCGTACGAAATATTTACTCCGGAGTAAAGTTTTCGTGGAGTAAAAATTTCGTGTTACACCGCCGGGTGGCACACCCGCCTAGCTCTAACTACTGAATAAATCGAGCTAACACAATAAAATGTGACGACCTTTTTGCACCCTGGTACCTGCTAGGGATGGTGTGACTTGCAATCATGACATGATTGGCGCGGCCTTAGCCTTTGCCGGCTCAGATGACTCACCGAGCAGTTCACCATGGAAAAACATGTCGCGTTCCATCCACCACGTGTTGTAATCGTGATGGTCCAATTACGTATACTTATGAATTCGTACGGCCTAAGCCATTTTTCGATTAATCTTTCAGTAATATGTGACACTTTGAGTCACACAAAAAAAGTGTTGTGCTTGGGAGGCTGTTAGCGTGGCATGCCCCGTGTTGTAATTGGAACATTTTTATTTTCTAGGTTTATGTTGAGTATTCTATTAGTTGTATGTATTGATCTCAGTTGTTTATATTGATATCGTGTGCGTATGCATTGAAACATAAAGACTCAAATTGACTCGTAAAGCTTAAAGATGGGCACATGCTGAGATCAGTCATGTCACTCTGAAAATTCCCGTTTCTAGTGCTGGCAGACTCAAATGGGCACTCCATTCATAGAACTGATTCATAGTGATGTGACAGTGTCACTGGTGTGACTCAGACGGAGAAAGCGTACACGGTGTGGGAGACGTTCCATGCGTAAAATGCTCTGAGGCGGAAGTGTTCCAGCTCTGATGCGCCACTTTTTCACAGTCGGCTCAGGTCGATCGCAACTGTAGGTGTCTAAGGCAGAGTTCCATTTTACTTTTTGGTTTGTAACGTTCACACATGCATTGGGTATTACTAAATGTAGGCAACTAGATGCTACAATGACTAGATATCGCAATAATTGATCATTTATGTCAAAAAGTGGAGATTTGTGTGCATTTTCGTGGTTATGCTCGATACAGACTAACACAGACCATCGAAACCCTAATGGGGAGCTGAAGCAATGCAAAAGCAATGTTTTGGCGTCCACATTCTTTTCAGATTGCTCCTAGATTTCTCTCAACATGAATTAACTCGTTTAACCGATGTGCCAGCGTCTGAGCAATAGCGAAATGGGCGGAGCATTTTTCTAGCATTTAGCTTTTTCATTCAATATATACTCGAGACTGAATTGTTGTTTCCTGGTCAAATCAAAGAAGTACACTTATAGTGAAGGAAATTGGTGGTAAAATGTAAAAGATTTCACCCCAAAATTCGATTTCTTCGAAAACGTTCACCGAGTGGTTACGTCCCTTGAATGAGAAGAAAGTGAAAAAAATTTAGGATGATGAAGCAAATTTATAAGTTTATTAAAACCGTTTTGGTTGAACGAATTTGACCCCATGAATGTTAAGTACCCAAGCTCGATCATCAGTACTATGTAAGGGATGGCGGCTTTTCGGTGTCCGAACCCCCCCCCCCCCCCCCCCCCCCCCCCCCGTGTACACTACATTGGGTGTGCACGTTAAAGATCCCACGATTGACAAAAGGGTCTCTCCTGGCAAAATTGCTCAGGCACAGTTAATAATTGTCTACCTATACCCGTGTGGCTTGGAATAATAGGCCGTGAAAGGTAAATATGCGCCGAGATGGCTGCAATCTACTGGCCTTATATAAAATTCCATCTCACACGGCATCATTGCAGAGCGCCTAGAACTGTACCCACGGAATATGCGCGATATAAGCCTCATATTGATTGATTGATTGATTTTCAATGTGGAATTTACACAAGATCAACGAGGCCGAATGAGAAAACTGAATGCCGGAAAAAGCTGAACGTGTTACACCGGCACGTGTGCCTTTCTACGCGAAAAACGTTTCCATTCATGTTATACGGCACACGTATGGGGAGCAAAGGTGTTACTTTAGCAGAAAATCGTGTCGGGGGAGTTAAAATTCCTGACTCACCCGCCCGGCTGTCGATCTCAAAATTGGTCAATCATAGTACTATTCCCTACTGACCATTCAACCACTTCCCCACCCCCTCCTTGACAAGGAATAATGCTGTCACCACCACCCCCCTCCACCCCCTTCACTTGAAACCACCACCACCCACCCCCCCCCCCCCCCCCCCACACACACACACACACACACACACACACACCACCACCACCACCACAAGTAAGCGACTGTAAGGAGAGGTATAAGATATGACTATAATAATCACGGTGTTGTCTGCAAACTCAGGCTGTCACTGTCAGCAAATACTAGTACTTTTGCCAGAATGTTACCATGTGAACACTCTACGGTTTCGCGGCCTGGATGGAATATGTAGTGAGTGACTGCAAGCTTCAGGAACTACAAGATTCACCCCACTGTCGGTTTTTCCTTCCGCCATATTTCATACGTCAGTAACTGACGCTGATGGGGTATATGTCGACCAAAAGAGTGGGGTTCCCTGTAGAGTTTTTCGGCAATAAAACTTGCAAACCATACTCGAATTTCTAAGAATTATCACTTAAGATCGAAAAACATTAAATTCTACCGATGTCGCTAAGCATCAAGTGACTTTCAGCGATATCAGCGAAACACTTCTGGAACTAGACCCTGTGGGATTCTCTGTATACAGGAAATCTCTCTACAGGAACTCCACCTACAGGGAATCCCACTCTTTTGGTCGACATAGACCCCATCAGTAACTGACAGAGCTTGCGTTTATATCCTCAATAACCTATGCTCATCTTCAGGTCCTCTTTGTTCACCCTGTTCCACTTGGTTTTGTATTACATGTATGTTATGTTATATTGCTATTTTTTCCTGTACTTATGTATCTTGAATGTGTCAATAGGCTATGTGCTTTAATGACAATAAATTCTGATTCTGATTCTGATTCTGATTCTGATTCTGATATATCCTATAAATCGGGGGGGGGGGGAGGGGAGGAGGAGGTGAAACCGACACAATAAAATCAAATGATTGTAAACATTTGCAAGCATATCATAGATCAGCAGGGTAATGTCTGGCATTCCAAACAATTACGATTACTGAATATTGTTGCGCTGAAAGATAACAACCAAAGTTAGGTAATTGTGGTTAACTTATAAAACAAATTGTACACAAGAGTTACTCCTCTTAGACCATGCCACGAACCAGCGTGGTGCCCGCGTTAATTTCGTCAGGGTTATTTTTAGTATACACAGGGTACTTTCCCTCAACCGGCTTGTGTGCCTTGTCAGCCCTTTCTGCCAACTCAGGTGTAGCGTGGTAAAGAACCCATTTTCAGATAAGAAGTAATTGCAACAGAAATGAAACCTTCTGCAATTTGTCAAAAAATGATCAAGCAATAACATATCCAAAAAGTAGAAAAAAGTAGAAGGATTTAGATGCTCTAATCTAATAAATTCTATGCGCATTTCCTACAAAAATGTACTTCTGGCAATCGTGGCTAGCCGTACACGGAAACCGCATGGTTCCAGACCGCGCCCTGGAATGTCCAAGGTCAAAGGGCGGAATGCATCCGGTAAACAGACAATGGCGTCGGGCGGTGGTTTTGAATTTAATGAAGATTTTCCCCACAAAAACACAGTTACAGGTAAGCGTTTTACTTTGTGAATACGTAAATACATTGCTTTGATGCATTAAACAGCTTTTTGATAAATACTGCTATTATGAGAGTTTGAACGAACAGGAAAAGCATGATCAGTTCGATTGACTCGCAGACTTTTGTATGGAACGCATGTCACGCCACAATGTTCGGTTGAGGGTTACTGGCTTTATTTCTCGTAGACGAGCGAGCGCTTTCTAATTGCTCAGGAAATGATATTCGAGGTGTTAACATTGGTGTATGTTTAATTTCTTAGTATTGCCCTTCCTCTCCAACTCTGTCTCTGTCTCTCTCTCTTTCTCTCTCTGTTTCTTTCCGTGTACTGTCTGGCTGGCTGTATGTCTCTCTCTCTCTCTCTCCCTCTCTCTCTCTCCCTCTCTCTCTCTCTCTCTCTCTGTTTCTTTCCGTGTACTGTCTGGCTGGCTGGCAGGCGGTATGTCTGTCTCTCCGTCTGTGTGTGTCTCTCTCTCTTTTTCTGTCTGTCTGTGTCTGTCTGTCTGTTTCTCTCTCTCTCTCTCTCTCTCTCTCTCTCTCTCTCTCTCTCTCTCTCTCTCTCTCTCTCTCTCTCTCTCTCTCTCTCTCTCTCTCTCTGTCAGTGTCGGTTTGAAAATAGACTGTGTCAGTTCTAGTACTTTTGTTTTTTTTATCCCTTCTCAACATACAGGTACTTTTTCTGCTGAAAACCAAACTTGCGCTCTATGCGAACATTCCGTGAAGGACGGAGAGGACCCAGTAGTGCAAACGGAAAAGGGGGTTCAAGGTCTTCTGAAAGCAAGTCAGAGCAGATGCGATGGACTTCAGTTTGTAGTTGGTCAGGTGGTGCACAGGTCATGCCGTTACAATTACTGTAATACAAATGTAATCAAGCGTGACTTGAAGAGAAAACGAGATGAAGCAGAATCACAGCAAGAAATATCGACGGTCAGTCTGCGTTGTAGCAAAGCAAAATTTGACATAAGAAATGACTGCTTGTTTTGTGGGCTGCCAGCAAAAAGTGATGCAAAAAAAGGAATTTCAGTGTTTTCTGTCCGCACCTTCAACTTCCAGGAAAAACTGCTGCAAGTGTGCTCAGATCGGGGAGAAGGTGACAAGTGGGCCGAAACTGTACGCATGCGTATACATTATGCCCAAGATCTGCATGCCTACGACGCAATGTATCACCATCAGTGTAGTGTCAACTTTCGAACAAAGAGGAATGTTCCACTGGCTTTTCGCAGCGACAGTAATAGCATGAATTGTGATGATATCGGGAGGCCTGGAAGACCAGCAGTCGAGGAACGAAACAAAGCGTTTCTCAGGGTTGCCAAATACTTGGAAGAAAACGATGATGAACAGACAACCCTGGGGGACCTTTGCAAAAAAATGCTGGACCATCTCACAGAAGCTGACCCATACACAGAAAGACACATGAAAACGAAGCTACTGGATCATTTTGGAGGGGCAGTCATCATCACCAGCATCCAAGGAAAGGCAAATGTGGTCACTTTTCGTTCAACAGCTGAAAAGATCTTGAAACAATTTTCCGAAGCTGCCAGGGAAAAAGATGTTGCTGCAGAAAAGATTCGTATAATCAAGACAGCATCTAAGCTTCTTCTTGCAGACATCAAAGACATGATATCGTCGAAGGAGACATACCCTTCCCCAACACAGATAGGAGATCTGCCTTCAAATTTACAGTATCTTCCGCCCTCCTTGGTCCTATTTCTGAAAACACTCCTCCACGAGAAAAAAGAACCTGACATCAAAGTTGCTGCCATTGGACAGGCCTTAGCTCAGGCAGCAAGACCGAAAATACTCCTCGCGCCTCTTCAGGTAGGACTGGCTGTGGAACTTCATCACTTGTTTGGCTCCAAATTTATCGTTGAGCATGTCAACAAGCTTGGGTTCTGTTCTTCGTACGCTGAGGTCAGGCGATTTGAACAATGTGCGGCAGTTTCTCAAGGAGTTGATCTCTACGGTACTGTTCCTGACAGCCGAATTCAGTTCGTAGCGGACAACGTGGACCACAACATTCGGACTCTGGACGGGACAGGTACTTTCCATGGCATGGGAATAATAGCATCTGCCACGCCCTGCCAAAAGCAGCACAATTCCATTCGAAGAGACCAACGGGTGACCAACAAAAGTTTGATGGGCGTCGGTTCGATTCCAGTGCGCTATTTTGACCCCTCCACGATCAGTCTCTCCTTGGTGTATGAACTGCTGCACGACTTCAGTACCAACGACGACAGGAAAAAACTGGACTTGGTGTGGAAAGTTTCATGGCCTCTGCGATCTCCCCGCCCAGGGTGGTCTGGAACAATGCAGGCAGTCTGTGATGGCCAATATCCAGGACGAAGTGCAATCACCTTTCTCCCAATGATAGACATGGACCCAACCAACATGAGCTGTGTGTACTCAACGCTCCTCTTCGTGACTTCGTTGGCTAAAAAGAACAACGTGACACCAGTACTGACGTTTGACCAGCCCCTGTGGTGGAGGGCAAAGGTCATTGTCAACAGTGAGCCCCTTCACAGTGACCTGCATTCCTTAGTCCTGCGTCTGGGAGGGTTTCACACCCAAATGAGCTTTCTCGGCTGCATCGGACGTCTGATGTCAGGATCAGGGCTCCAGCAGCTGTTGGAAGTGGCCTTTGCTCCAAACGCTGTACTGCACATGCTCTCAGGCAAAGCAGTGGCAAGAGGTGTTCGGGGACACTTTCTTGTCGACAGTGTGCTGAATGCTCTGATTTCTTCAATCACCTTTGGCTTCTCTCTAGACATCCACTGTGCTGAAGGGACAGACGAGACCGGAGAGGAAGAGACTGAAGCAGAACACACTGTAAATGACAGCGCACCTGGAGAACCTTCCAGACTCTCTGAGCACGAAGACCCACCACCTGATCGACAGGCGACTAATGGCACCGAAACTGAGCAAACTTGTCTTTATTCAGCACTCGCTCTCTTCGACAAAGTGCTGAATAAGAAAATGGCAGTAGAAGAACTCGACGACAGTCCTGAATTGATCAAAATCGAACAGATGCTGCTTCAGACGAAAGAACATCTTCAGGGGCAGCGTATGGCAAAGCTTTGGTTGCAATACATGAACATGATTGACATCATGAGACGCTTCCTGAGAGCTGAACGGACGGGGAACTGGTTACTGCATCTACACAGCTTGCAACAAATGCTTCCCTATCTCGCTGCTGCAGGTCACAGTCTCTATGCAAAATCTGTCCATATCTATCTACAGGACATGCAACAACTGAAGGAACACCACCCATCCGTGTTTCACGAGTTCACACATGGGTATCATGTTCTGAGGAGGAGTGACCGGTACTGGGCTGGCTTGTCAACCGATCTCGTCATCGAGCAAGTCTTGATGCGAAGCGTCAAATCAGCGGGTGGACTAACTCGAGGGAGAGGGATGGGGGACTCCCAAAGAACACAGTGGCTTCTGTCCATGCCTGCCTGTGCAGAAATGAATAATGCCATGCAAGAGGTCACCAGAATGGAATATACCACCAGCGACCAGCACGCCGAGTCTGGAGGATCAAGGCAAGGGAAAGACGAGACAGATATGAAGTCCATGCTGAAATTTCTTCTGCCTCGCAATCCTTTCACAAGCGATGGTACACTTCGCAATATTTGCACAGGGGTCACTGCTGACACCACTGTAAACGTTGACACAGCAAAGGCAGTAGGGGGAGCTATTCTGCAGAGTATGGTTGGTACCTCAGTGAAAGACTTCAAGTTCAAGAGGAAGAACCAAGCGGTCACAATGGACATCCAAACCAGCGCCAAAATTGAAGGAGAGATCATTCAAGTTGACCCTCAACTTCTTTTCCAGCGCTTGGTGACAGCTGCAAGCGTACAGCCAGATGAGTTTGATCTACCCTCTTCTTTCGAATTTGAGCTGACTTCACCACCTGCTTCACTTTTTGAACCGTCGGGTCTTCTGCGGGAGTCTCACAAGTCCACCTTGGTTGATGCCATAGCAACAGCAGTAAAAGGAGAGACACTGCTGCCCGGAGAAGAGGACGCAAGCGAGCATGTCATCCTGGATGGAGGGTCTCTCCTTCACAAAGTACCCTGGAGAAAACTCGAAACTTTTGGAAACATCTGCAAGATGTATGCTGACTATATAAACCGACGATACAGGAACCCGGTTATTGTGTTTGATGGGTACGATTCAGGCCCAACCACAAAAGACACTGCTCATCTGAGACGATCGTCGGGTGCCGTTGGACCGGTCGTCATGTTCACAAAAAAAACGGTGTTGACCTCACGGAAGGACCATTTCCTGTCAAACGCCAGAAACAAACAGGCCTTCATTTTCATGCTGGGAAGCGCATTAGAGTACGATGGGTGCCGTGTTTTACACGCTCAAGCAGATGCTGACACTCTGATCGTGAAAACAGCCATGAAGAGCGCTGCGGAAAACAAAACAACTGTCATAGGGGAAGACACTGATCTACTTGTTCTGTTGGTCTATCATGTCAGACTCACAGATCAACCCGTATTTCTTCGCTCGGACAAGCAGTCAAGCAAAAGGCGAGTCTGGCACATCCAGTGGCTGAAACAAGCTCTTGGACACACTGTTTGTCAACTTCTGCCCTTCGTACATGCCATAAACGGCTGCGACACTACGTCCAAACTGTATCGCATAGGCAAAAGTGAACCCCTGAAAAAGATCAAAACCGATTCCATCTTCAATGAGCAAGGTAGAATCTTTTGCTCCCGAGAACGAACCAAAGAAGTCATCGTCGCTGCAGGAGAGAGAGCCCTCATCCACCTCTACAACGGCTGCAAAGGTGAAAGCCTTGACATTCTCCGCTACAAACGCTTCTGCGAGAAGGTGGCAACATGTTCAGCTTCAGTGGATGTGCAGAGTCTCCCGCCCACCTCTGCTGCTGCCAAGTACCACAGTCTCAGGGTCTACCTGCAGGTTCAGGTGAGTCAGTGATAATGATTTTACCTCTTACTGCTTACGTTGATGATTTACGTATAGGAATCAAATGATTTGAATGTAACCTTTTGTGTAAATATTTATTACAAATGAGAACAAATTCCTCTTAAAAAAAATCTTCCGGATGAGTTTTGGTGTTTAATGCGAAATAAGCGATGGATGGCGCAAGCAAAATATAACAATCCAAACAGAGAAAATCTGCACTTTTATGCATCTAAAACTAATTGTTTAAAATGTGCAGGAATGGGTCAACTTGTCAGCTGATCTTGCACCCGAAGAGTGGGGATGGCACCTATCGGCTGGACAGCAGCTAGAACCGCGAACGACAGACCTACCCCCTGCACCAGAAGCGCTGTTAAGAGTGGTCAGATGCAACTGCAAGAAGGACTGTCAGTCAAAACGCTGCACTTGCAGAAAGCATGGGTTGGTGTGCTCTGTGGCGTGTGGAGGATGTAAGGGGTTAAGCTGCACCAACTCTCCATCTTTCGAAGAACTTGACAGTGACCTGCTTGATATTCCCAGTGTCTTTGGGCTGCCTGATCTTGCTGAAGATATGGATGTGGTATTGCCGCTGGATACTGACTCTTAATTATATGTGTATATGAGATGCAGCCAGATGAACATGCAGCCAGATGAACAATTAATGCTGACCATTTTTCGTCTCCTTCTACGAAAGCATGAACAGCTCAAGTGGACCCGCTACAATTTAACATCTGCACAAATCTGCAACGAATTAGTTTTTTGCAGACAGTTCTGTACAGTGTTTTCTCTTTTGCTGATTTCTGTTTTAAATCAGCATAATACGCAAATACGTTCAGAACGAGGTGCTACTCGGCTAGGGTCGGCTCGAAAAAAGGATTTTCTGTTCTTCGTGTCTATTATGACGTCATCAGCACACCGGATGTGACGTATTTGACAAAAATGTGTCGTTGACAGAATAGATTTTATTATTTCTATTATAAGTTTGGATCTTTTAACGATGCCTATGGAACAGAGTGTTTCAGGAGTACTACCTTGCATTTGGCTTTGATATTGAGTGTCTGTGGCGAACATGACGTCATCACATGCTAATTATTCAGTTTTGGAAACAGGTGTCTTTCTACTTTTTTTATATATGATTTGTAACCCATTTGTGATGACATTTCGCGAGAAAAAAATTCTGTTGCAATTACTTCCGATCTTTGACTTAATTTTCTGTTTAAAAATCCGGTCTAGTGTTTTGGTGTGAAGCTCGGGTGATTATTCATTGATAACGGTGAGCACAGGTGTTAATTAACTGGTGCTTAACAAATCTAGCTTGATAATCATTTTATTTGTAGCCGAAGATTTGCTGTTATTTGAGATTCAATTCCAAACCTGCTAGGCAGAATACTGATGCGTGACTGATGCGTACTATGATGTGTTGAATAACATCAACTACAAGTCAAGGTAGTCAAGCACAATAATATTTGATAATCGCTTTGAACGGTATATATATATATATATGTCTATGGTTTAATTTCATAACCATTTTGAATTTTCTGTCTATTTTTTACAGTACATCACTGCATGTACTTCATTCTTCTTTCATCCATTTATTTATTCTTTATACATTTGCGGTCAAGTTTTGATTTTTAAGTTGTATTTATTACTGTTTTGTACAGCTACAATATGTCTTCCACTGGACCGTGCTTTGAGAAGGGATTTGAGTGTCAAGCGCCATTTCTCAGCTGCTACAAAGACTGCTGCGAGAGGGGACTCGACTTCTGCAACCACAGGCAGAAACGATGCCAGAAATGCGACATCAGAGAGGGCTTCTGTGGCAGCCATGTTATGCCGTTTGAATGTGACTCCTTTTGTTTGAGGAGGGAGATTAACTACAACAGAACAGGTATGCCATGGCAAGGGGGAAAACTGAATTGTGATCAAGTGAGAATGATTATTGTAATAATATGATGTATGTGTAGTATGACACTCACACACATAGACAACTGTGAAGGCGTGTATAGTAATGATTACACTGTATTGAATATAAGACTAAAAGGTTTTAAAAGAACTGTCCACTCCATCAACCTCAGGGGCGGACCTAGGGGGGGGTTCCTGGGTGCCCGGAACCCCCCCCCATCCGTGTTTTTTTTTACCTTGTTATCTTCCACGAGAGGCCTCCGATTGACCTAAAAAAATAAAATTCCTTCAGCATCTGGGGGGCTTTGCCCCCCAGACCCCCCACCAGGGCTTTGCCCATGGACCCCACCGGGGCCTCAGCGGCCCCTGGACCCCTGCTCCAATTTGGAACCCCCCCCTTATCCACAACTAGGTCCGCCCCTGAACCTAAACAAGATAGAGAGATTTAGAGAAGAAGAAGAAATTAAATACCGGCACTCTGTGATTAAAACAAGATGACAAATGATTTTTCGAAAGATTAATTTCTATTAAAATTCTTTCAAAATATGTTGGTTTAGGGTAATGTGACCAAAAAAGATAGGGTCAGTGAAGTCGGCTTTTTTTATTATACTTTTTTATCTTTATTTTTTAAATTTAGTTGATTTTAAAGGAGATTACTTTCCTCAGTCTCGGTATGTTTGCAAAATGTGCCAAAAATTTAGGTTGTTTTTAAGAAATGAAAAAAAAAATAGGGTCAGCGGGAAAAAATAGGGTCGGTCAGGTTACCCTAAACAAACATAATATATTTTTATTTGGCCTTAAATTCAATTTGTTTTTAAATTCTAATTGAAAACATATGTTTTTTCTTGCAGCACTATCCACAGATCTTGTCAACCCAGGCTACAAATACGCAACAATTGGGTTAGGAGCAGTTGTTGTCATTCTTACAGCAGTGCAAATCTGGAACTGTTGCAGAAAGCAACAGCAGGGAAACTCAGTCTTTGAAGAAGAAGGTGAGATTTATTTCCATACTTTTGACAAGTGGATGTTCTTCATGATCACTGACTTTTTTTATTTGACTTTTTGTTTTAAGTTTGATCTATTTTCATGCGGCTTCTTTTTGAGCATTCATATAAATGTATAAATTTATAATAACAGGGAACACTCTTCACAAAAATGCATTCACAGAAATTAATCGTATCAAATGAGATGTTTTATTCTGGACTTTTTTCTCTTTTATTTTTCGGTACAGTCCCTTAAAATCTGACTTGTGAACAACACAGACTACCTGTATCTTGAGACAGTCAGAGATGAACTACCATAAATATTTTGAGTTGAGTGTGATAAATTTTGTTTAATTTAGTGAGTCAGTTACCTTTCCACATCAATGCGCAGAGCTAAATAAAAATCAATGGTGTTCTCCCAGAAATGAGAAATTTAATTCAGACTGTTCTTTCAGATGAGATCTCCATGGCTGCATCCACAGATGACACAGAGGCAAGCCAGGAGACTGAAGGCAACAACCTTAAAGGCGAACAGGAGCATCTTGTTACTACTCCACCAAATCTTGCCACTGACGAAACCCGTACAACTGCCAAAA
The DNA here is from genome assembly GCF_037325665.1 of Littorina saxatilis. Classification (NCBI taxonomy): domain Eukaryota; kingdom Metazoa; phylum Mollusca; class Gastropoda; order Littorinimorpha; family Littorinidae; genus Littorina; species Littorina saxatilis. The sequence goes on along the minus strand of NC_090246.1, from coordinate 101,125,730 downwards.
CCATCGCTAGCGTAGTACCTCAACCAGATCCCAACGCCTTAAGGACACGTGATGGACCCAGACTACGCACAAGAGAGACTGCACAGCTTTTGGGCCAACAACAATTCAGTGGCCTTGCAGACAATTCCTGCGGCTGCTCGAACAGCCGATCAGCCATTCAGCGAGAAGAAGAGCCACTGCTGAGCCAGTCTGCACAACAAGAGCCAGCCTGTACATCACCACCATCACTGCCGTGTCAACAACATCATCACCACCACCCTGGAGGCTGCCGCGACCGCAGGTTGGACAACATCCCACCAACAAGTGACACAGACCGAGATGTCTTTCCTATCCACACCGGGTCTGCTGGCTACTCTTCCAGAATCAACTCAGTGGAGTGAACTCTGTAACCAGTTACTGCATATCTTTAAGATACACAAGGATAAGGAGTTAGGCCCCCCAAAAAAAGTTGTATGTTTCTGGTAACATGGGTACAAAAAATAGGGTAGGGATATTCTTTTATTTTTTTTGGTCAGGGTAGAAAATAACTATATACAGTGACGCAAAGAGACTGGACTTACTATACAAAAAGAAAGACAACACATTACAAAACAAATGAGACAAAAGGGATGCGGGGTTATCCCCCTTGTGTTGTCTGCCGTCTGTTACTTTCGTTCACTGGATCTTTACTTTTTAACTTTGCCATGTAAATATGGATATCACACTTTTAACTCCAATAATTAATCACCTAATTTAGACATCTGTGTTGTTATTTAACCATGTGTATATTAATTTTATCACATTTATACCTTAATTATCTTTTTTTTTTTTCTATCTTTGATGTTCAATTTTGACTTAGATATCAATCACACTTATGCTATTCTATTTAATCATTCAGCCATCTTTGCTGTTATTTTACAATGTTGATATGAAGGATATTTCATAAATATTCTACTAATTTATCACTTTTGTTGGATCTTTCATGTTATAATTTGACATGCGAAGCGATGATATAATACTCCGGGGCTGTTTCATCGAACATGTTCGTTCTTGATCTGTCTGCTGCTTTTTACATTTAGTCAAGTTTTGACTAAATGTTTTAACATAGAGGGGGAATCGAGACGAGGGTCGTGGTGTATGTGTGTGTGTGTGTCTGTCTGTCTGTCTGTCTGTCTGTGCGTGTGTGTTTGTAGAGCGATTCAGACCAAACTACTGGACCGATCTTTATGAAATTTGACATGAGAGTTCCTGGGAATGATATCCCCGGTCGGTTTTTGTTTTTTTTCGATAAATACCCTTGATGACGTCATATCCGGCTTTTTGTAAAAGTTGAGGCGGCACTGTCACACCCTCATTTTTCAATCAAATTGATTGAAATTTTGGCCAAGCAATCTTCGACGAAGGCCGGACTTCGGTATTGCATTTCAGCTTGGTGGCTTAAAAATTAATTAATGACTTTGGTCATTTACGTTCATCTTATTCTTCATCATTTTCTGATTCCAAAAACATATAAATATGTTATATTTGGATTAAAAACAAGCTCTGAAAATTAAAAATATAAAAATTATGATCAAAATTAAATTTTCCAAATCAATTTAAAAACACTTTCATCTTATTCCTTGTCTGTTCCTGATTCCAAAAACATATAGATATGATATGTTTGGATTAAAAACACGCTCAGAAAGTTAAAACGAAGAGAGGAACAGAAAAGCGTGCTATCCTTCTCAGCGCAACGAGCGGTGGACTGACGATGCTACGAGTATACGGTCTTGCTGAAAAATTGCATTGCGTTCAGTTTCATTCTGTGAGTTCGACAGCTACTTGACTAGATGTTGTATTTTTGCCTTACGCGGCTTGTTTTTAACTCCAAATGCAAAGCCCCTTTCTGGCTAAATTTATAAAACTATCATCACTTCCCTGTTTAGTGAGGATATATGTTTAGTGAGGATATTTCCTGCACTATATTCAACTAAAAGCCATTTTTCTATCAACTGATAATCTTCAGTGCCAACATGTGTACCCTCAGTAGTGTTGTAAAATTTGTTTGCTTCATATTTATAGTATGCTCAGTACTATTTTAGTCTTTTTTAAGATCTGTTTGTGTGCATATTTGCGTATTTTGAAATTAATATTGACTTGACTTGACTTGACTTGCAACTGTCTCAAGTCAAGTGTTTTTCTTCTTTTTTCTTTCTTTTATTTTACTGCCAGGCATGTAAATGTTGTTCAATCCATCACTTCTGGTGACACGAAAGAGTACATATATTATATAGTAAGATTGGATTTTATAAGTTATACATGTATGTGTATATTATAGATGGTTCATTTGGTAAACATGCACAGATAGCGTAAATGTTTACTTAATCTCACATTCCAAAGATGTACTTACCTGGTCAGAAAAAGGTAATCCAAACAGGGCAGCTGCCACAACACACAATGAGAGACTGTAGAGTACACACTCTACAGTCTCTGACTAAATCACTGTGGCCTGTACATATCCAATGTACACACATATGCGATCAGCAATTCCAGAAAACGCACTGATGACACATTCCGCAGAACACATGTGAACCTTCACATCCACATCATCGACACTGGCAACAGAACAGCCCCATCATCCTGGATATGTCGATGGGTGAGCATCGCCTGACTTTGAACGTAGAATCATCCATTGTGAATGTTGTCTGAAGCTGAAACACAAACAGCAGAGTCGGAAGCCGGCTCAAAGTAGAAAGAAACAAGTTCTAGTGATGCACAAAAAACAAGATTTAACAGCACATCTTCTTTCAGAATTAAGCTACTGTACTTTATTAAAAAGTGGCACAATCATATTGTCTGTCTGTCTGTCTGCAAAATTGCTACATTACATCACACTTTCTACATTTACCCCGGAAGTGTTCTCGCTTAATAACTAGTTATGCTGGATTATTTCATCTCCCATGAAAACGCACTTTGGTGATATCATTTGATGATGCTAAGCTCAAACAACAGACACCCTCTGCTGTAAAGAAAATTAGCATTTTTTTAGGCTACTTTATATATTCCCACCGACCTGCTAGTGCTAGATAATTATAGCTGATTAGGTTTTTCCTGTGTGTCAGTTTACTTACTCATATCAAATTTGTCACTCTGACAATTAGGAAGTTCAATTCATCACAGGGATTTTTGTTTTAGATCATATGTTACTTTTTGAGTTTTTATTCTTGATGTGTTCTCTGATGTCGGTGTCTGTTTTAGAATTTTCTTTAAACTTTGTATTCATATAATCTTGACATGCTTCTGTCTCAATTTAAACATCAAATATTATGTATAAATCAATAACAAGATAGCATATAACTTGCTCAAGTATCCTGGTATAGTTTTGTTTACGCTTGGTTCAATAACTCATTTCCTCTGATTTGCTCTATCTATGTCTCTCTTAGCACACTGCGATGTTTCAATTATTGTAATAATAATCTATTATCATTTATCACATAATTATATCCGTTTCTTACTTCAGAAGTGATTACTTCCCTTGAGTTATCATCTGCCAGTTGGATTCGTGTCTCCTTTCACTCAAGCATGCACATATCCCACTGAGAACAAAAATACAACATTCTCCTTTTCTGTTTTATTCAACTGACACTGGGGAAATTGTAAATGTTTTTCAGCCATGCCATTTTTGGTGTTAACATCAAGCATCGTGTGTGTGTGTGTTTAATAATGTTTGTAACTTGAATCTGCACTAATGACACACATTTACATTTACTGTTAAACTGTATGTACATACCCAGTCAAACAACATCTGTTGAGGTAGGTAATCCAAAACAGCAGCCGACGAAATGCACATGGCGATCGTAGTTTGCACATGTCTTTGCATTTGAACATCATCTCACCTTGAGGGTTAGAATCAGCCACCGTGAATATCATCCTGAGCTGAAACACACACAAAAAGTATCCAAGGTCACCCCAGGCTGCACTGAAACCAGTCTTAGTATCACACTAAGTCCAAACACAGTGGGGTTGGTTTTCTGCTGCTTATGGCTGTAGTGTGGAAGACAAAAAAAGAAAGCAGCATTTCTTGTGAAGAATATGTGTACAGTTTTGCTCCCTCATATTGGGGACATTGAAGTTTTCACATTACACCACACGTTTTGCACCATACCACATTGTTTTAACAGTTTCGTGAACACCAAATTTTTTTACACTTTTAAAATATATACCCCACTATCAACATCTGTCTTCATTTTGTTTCTGTTCATACACATAAATATGCATTTGCTTCAATGCCTCTGCAAATATACGGTTTGCTGATAATTAGTGCCAAATAATTCTCACTTATAACAGCACACCCACAACGCACAGAAAATGAGCAGTTTTAACTGGTGAGATTTTTATATATCCAATATTGCGACGTACCTGGTTAAGGATTTTCCTGAGGTCTAAATGTATCTGTCTTTGTGATTCAAGTTTCAGGAAATAATTCGTCAGTAGGTTTTTTTTAAATCGTGTATAATGCTATTTTTAACATGATTTACACAAGCATAAAATGTGATGATGTGGTACAGTTGTATGGATATTCCGGACTTTCAAGATATGACAGCAATGAGCCATGGTTCTTCCTTGGGTGTCATTTTTCCTCAATGCTTTTCAGTGTAGATTATGAACCACCAGTCTTTTCCTCTTCACGTTTATCTCAATTTTGACCTCTTAATCATGATACTCATTTTCAGTCTTCCATTTTCCATGTTGACCGTTTCTTTACTGTTTCTGCTGGCCGGCTTGCTTGTGGTGGTGTTAATTGTCCTCAGTGTTCACACCTTCCCTATTTTTTTTCAACTTGCTTATATAATACTTTTTTCTACAGGCGTTTGATATCTTTAGCGTATCACCAACTCATGTCCCTAATAGAAACAGTTTCTGTGAGGACGTAAACTCCCCCTTTAGTTCGGGCGTTTGATATATGAATACCTTTGTCCTACTTTCCCGAACAATTATTTTTAGTGGTTAAAAAGTGGTACAGCTCTTTTCAATTTAACAATTGTTTTACTTCCCGTTGTGTTGTGTGTTCAGGAAAAAAGTAGCTCTTTCGTGTCAAAAGCACTCCAATACCAACATTACTGTCAAATTTAAACGAAACAAAAAAACGAAATAAATCGGGGGAGGGGGGGGTCATTGTTGGTGGTTGTTGTTGTTTGATTTTTGAAAGTATATTGTATAGAATTGTACAACAACGGAAATGTCGATTTTGTGTGTGTATATGTTACAAAAATAACGGCTTAATTATAATTATACATCATTCGCACTCTGACGGCTAGAAACTTTGGATGTAATAACAAGTCGCGTAAGGCGAAAATACAATATTTAGTCAAGTAGCTGTCGAACTCACAGAATGAAACTGAACGCAATGCAACGCAGCAAGACCGTAGCATCGTCAGTCCACCGCGCACTTCAAAGGCAGTGAAATTGACAAGAAGAGCGGGGTAGTACTTGCGCTGAGAAGGATAGCACGCTTTTCTGTACCTCTCTTCGTTTTAACTTTCTGAGCGTGTTTTTAATCCAAACATATCATATGTATATGTTTTTGGAATCAGGAACCGACAAGGAATAAGATAAAAGTGTTTTTAAATTGATTTCGAAAAAAAAATTTTGATAATAATTTTTATATATTTAATTTTCAGAGCTTGTTTTTAATCCGAATATAACATATTTATATGTTTTTGGAATCAGCAAATGATGGAGAATAAGATAAACGTAAATTTGGATCGTTTTATAAATTTTTATTTTTTTTTTACAATTTTCAGATTTTTAATGACCAAAGTCATTAATTAATTTTTAAGCCACCAAGCTGAAATGCAATACCGAAGTCCGGGCTTCGTCGAAGATTACTTGACCAAAATTTCAACCAATTTGGTTGAAAAATGAGGGCGTGACAGTGCCGCCTCAACTTTCACGAAAAGCCGGATATGACGTCATCAAAGACATTTATCAAAAAAATGAAAAAAATATTCGGGGATTTCATACCCAGGAACTCTCATGTCAAATTTCATAAAGATCGGTCCAGTAGTTTAGTCTGAATCGCTCTACACACACACACACACACACACACACACACAGACACACACACACACACACGCACATACACCACGACCCTCGTTTCGATTCCCCCTCGATGTTAAAATATTTAGTCAAAACTTGACTAAATATAAAAAGGATGCGAATTTCTGTTCTCTTACCTTTCTTACCTGCAGCTACTGCTTGAGAGCTGAGGTGTGCGAAAACGTGTTTTCGTTCGTGTATTTTGCAGGTGTTCTACTTGGATAGGTTTCTATCGTTGATGTCAGATGACACATATGATATATGAAATATACTGCATGTGTCTGTGAAGACACAAATCAAAGAATTCTTTTCTTCTTGAAATCTGAACAAAAATATCCGTTTTCTTCATCAGTGTTTTTCTTAAACGAATATTCTTTTACACCATACAAAGCATCACAGACATGCCACTTATCATTTTGTGAACTTCAGTCTCTGATTTGCAATGTACTCCAGCTGAGATTTCCACAGCAGGTAAAACCTTCTTTTCTTCTTCAAATGCACACATAATGACACTGCTGTATAACATACACTCCAGCACAAAAAGAAAATCTTTAGTGAATCACGTTGGTTGGATTTTTTTGCACACAAACCAAGGACTACTATTAAACTTTTAGCAGTAGTTCTTGACACAAACTAAAATTCAGTGGAATCTATCCTTCCTGGTTTATCTGCTTACCGTGAATTGCTAACTGATATTGCTCATATAGTTTGTTGTCCGGCGTCTTAGAAAAGTACCACTGCACTGATCGCCGGTCACTGAGCGACAACTGACTGGAAATGCATAGATCTGCAATGCTTAACACTAATATCGATTTAAAGCTGTTCGGCAACCTTCTCACTGAGCTTGCTTTCTGTTTTTCTGAAATTTGTTGCAAAACTTAAGCTGTTATACGATGAGTTCAAGCACCGTGAAGCCCTAATTACTGTCAAATATCACATAATGCTCTTTTGAAACTGTAACTGTAAAGCTTTGTTTAAAATGTCAACTGAGCTGCAAATTCAAATGGCTCGTATTCTACTTCCTGGTTTCGCAAGGTCGAAGGTTGGCGTTCCCGCCACCGCAAGCCCCCCTCCCCCGTCCGCTTTTCCGCCGGCTGACGCAGCCAATGTTCTGAATTTCCTTTTCGATATACATAGAAGTAACAAGCATAAACGGATCATAGTACAAGGAAGACACACACACTGCCACACACACACACTCGCGCGCGCCGCGCAGGGGCAGCGTCCTCCACGTGTGACTCAGTTGATCAATACTGAGCACAAATCGTCGGTGAAATCGTGGGACCTCGTAAGCGACTTTGCGCCAAAAGTCACTTACGAGGTCCCACGGCGATTTGGCACCCGGCGACGAAAAAAATGAAGGAAAAGTGGAGGTTGTGTTAATGCTGAACGACTCTGTGCTGCAATGAATTGTTTTACTAGTTTAGTCAAAAGTCAAGATTTTGCATACAAAATAATTTTATTGACTCTTTTTTTCAAATAGTTCAGTGATCAATAAAGTTGATATCTGCGTGTTTCAAGTCACCGTTTCAGTGCTTCAGATTGTTGCAACAATGAAATGTGCAATGAAACTTTGCATCGATGACAAGTGTCACAGAACAGAATACTGAGCAAATCAATCATAGTCAACCAAGTTTTCCTTAAAATTAGCCTGAGCGCAACTGAGCGGGCCAAGCACAATTTCAAGAGTCAAACCCGGTGTAACACGAAATTCTTACTCCACGAAAAATTTACTCCGGAATAACAATTTCGTACGAAATTCTTACTCCGAGTACACCTTTCGTACGAGAAAAGAACTCCCCAAGGTACGAAAAACTTACTCCCTCCACGAAATTTTGACTCCCCAATTTTTTACTTCCAGTAAAAATCTCCTACGCGAAAATGGGATGCGGGCGAAGGGATAATGCCGTGGGGGGCGATGCTTTACCACGTGCACCGGGAATGGGCTTTTTGGACGTAACGTGCATGGGAATGGGGAAATTCAAGGACTGGGTGGCCGAGTGGTTACGCACTTGCGCTCGCAGAAGCGAGAGGTTGCGAGTTCGACCCTGGGTCAGGGCGTTAGCAATTTTCTCCCCCCTTTCCTAACCTAGGTGGTGGGTTCAAGTGCTAGTCTTTCGGATGAGACGAAAAACCGAGGTCCCTTCGTGTACACTACATTGGGGTGTGCACGTTAAAGATCCCACGATTGACAAAAGGGTCTTTCCTGGCAAAATTGTATAGGCATAGATAAAAATGTCCACCAAAATACCCGTGTGACTTGGAATAATAGGCCGTGAAAAGTAGGATATGCGCCGAAATGGCTGCGATCTGCTGGCCGATGTGAGTGCGTGATGTATTGTGTAAAAAAAATTCCATTTCACACGGCATAAATAAATCCCTGCGCCTTGAATATGTGCGCGATATAAATTGCATAAAAAATAAAATAAAATAAAAATTAAAAAATCCCCGCGCTTAGAACTGTACCCACGGAATACGCGCGATATAAGCCTCGTATAATTATATTGATTGATTGATTCTCGTAGCGTGCACCGTGCACAGAGGTCCGGCGTGCACCGTGCATGGAGCGTTTTCGTAACGTGCACCGTGGATCACCGTGCATGGCACTTTTGGCCTCAACGTGCACGTACACAGACCCCCCCCCCCCCCCCCCCCCATGGTGACCCTCAATGCCAATATCTGATCTCGAGCAAACAAATGTCGCGCTACCCTCCCTCCACCCCTTCCACCACCAAGACTAACAGGGGACAGGGGAGTAAAAGTTGCGTACACCTGGCGTGGGCAGTAAATTGCTCGTGTTAGGGTGGAATAATTTATTCGTTATTTACTTGTCAGGGGAGTAACATTTTCGACCGAAATGTTGACTCGGAACACACCTGTCGTGGGGAGTAATGTTCTCGTGTTATGGGGGAGTATGTTTTTCGTAAAGGGAGTACAAATTTCGTACAAAATTTTTACTCCGGAGTAAAAATCTCGTGGGAGTAATTTTCTCGTGTTACACCGGCGTGTGAATTGCACACAATTTAATACAAATTGTAAGCAAAAAGTTTGCAATGCTTTGTACAGCTTTATAACTTATCGATGTTAATTTGCTGACACCCGGGTTACGGTCATAATCATGTCACAGTATCCTGCGTTGAATGAAGGGCTTGGATTAAAGTGACAAGTGTTGCTGACAAAAAAAAGTATGCTGTGCCGAGAGAAAAAGCGTCGTGGTGCAACTGTCTCAATGTTTTTAGTATCATTATTCATACAACCGACAACAACACTAGTCAAGGCCGTATCGGCGTATCGGGATTTCCCGCTATTGCTAAATTCACCTTATGCCAGATTTCCCGCTATTGCTAATGATAGCACTATCACGTGAAAACACAAACCCCTGATAGCCTATAGGTTGTTCTGCAAGCATAAACAGGAACTATGATCCCATAAAACTGTACACACACACACACACACACACACACTGGCACACACGCACACGCACACACACACACACCGTGACAAACGTCACACACACACACACACACACACACACATACACACACACACACCGTGTGCATACACTCACTGACGCGCGCCCATGCCGCACGGCAGAGAGAGAGAGAGTTCAGCTGACTGGTTCAGCCACGGTAGAGACTGGTTTGCTGATCTTTATCTCTTTTCGTTGCCTGGCCTTATACCTTCTTTATGGTTTTGCCACAGCCACACGATATCGGTTAATGGAGAAAAAGAATTAGATTCTATTAACTGGTCTTATATATCTTCTCTCGGCAGAGGTGAGATGTAACCAACACATTTCCACTGCCAATAACTTCGTATCATGTGTCTGTAACTCGGCTCTTGCAGTCACATGACCAACAACACTTATGGGCGATCATGTGCCAAACAAAACTATAAATAAGTGCAGCGAATCCAACTCCGCCATTATCCAGTTGCAGACGATGCAGATATCTTCTCGTATTGGTTCGACTTTCTTTCAACATTTAATTTAATTCAGAAAAAAGGTATTTGGCTTGGCTCGAGAGAGAAAAAGAAGCTATTGTCACATTAGAGTGTGTTTTGCATACGACAGTTGCAAACAAGCATTCTCTTTCAGGAAAACATATATAGCTTGCACATGATTCAGATTGTATGTAGGCTGCTACTTATCCCTTTCCTCGCGTTCATTGATGACAGGAACATGTGTTTTGGCAACATGACACCCGTAACTGTACTGGTCACCCTGACTGGCGCCTTACTCTGGTACAACTCTCTGACATCTGCTGCTAACCAAGGCGACCCTCGCCAGGATATACCAGATGCACGCTACCCCGATGACAACATCACAGACACAGACAACGATGATGATCTTCACCAAAGCACCCCGACTTTCAACAAGAGTCCAGTATCCAACCGAACTGAAGAGGTTTACCTGGGATCAGCGGCGAGTAAGGTATAGTATTAACGTTCAAGTTGACATCTTTCTCAAATATAAATAGAGAATACTACATGGCTTGCTGTGTCGTACCAGATTCAGTTTACACGAGTTTGTTTGTTTTTAATATTGAACTGCTAGCGAAAGCGAGCTGTTCACTATTTGAAAAAGCAACGAGTGTAAATCTGGTACGAAACACGGCAAGCCATGTAGTATTCTGTTTATCCTACATCCTGTACTTAGGCTACGTGTATTTTACTGAAAATGTCCTGCAGTCGAGGCAGTTAAATTGAAGACGCTTGTTTTGGAACCCAGATCTCTTCTAAAGCCTCGTGCAATCCGTATTACATCAAAGCAAAGAAACGTCACTCTGAAAGTGTGGCGTGACGTGTTAGTTCTAAAGATTCATCGAGGGTAATTAGCGAGCGCAATCAGTTTTTGTTTCTATAATGACGTTTGTCTCGGTGACTTTGGCATCATCAGCAGTGGAAAAACAGGTCCCTGCCAGACTTGCTTGACATGACCTCATTTACATGATATACACACGTGTGATTTGAACGATTATTATCTCACGGGTGTCTCTCTCACGTATGTAGGATAACTAAGATTTCAGTCTGCACGGTCACATTTACATAATCATTGCTTTGCTGATCATGATGGCAGTGTTGTTGTTGTTGTTGTTGTTGTTGTTGTTGTTGTTGTTGTTGTTGTTGTTGTTGTTGTTGTTGCTGCTACTTATACGTACTTTCTGTCGTCTTATGCCTCAAACTGAATAACGGCATTGGTAATTTGTTGTATTGTAACTAGGATACACAATGGTTCATTCGAATAGTGATTATGCTCTGGGCACAACTCTCCAGAAGGGATCTCGAGAAACAATTTGCTAAGTCAGTGTATGCCTTCACAGGCTGACCCATAGTAAATGCCTTTTGCATATACGCATGTCAACTGGGAACAGTTCTCAGTTTGTTACATGTTTTCTGCACATAGAAAGTTATCCTTTTCGCTTGCAGAACGGACAGCGCTATCAAGTGTTCAATAAACCTTGCGAGGCTGGCCACCCCTGCGGTCAAGACCAATGGTGCAGCCCCAAGAAACGCTGTCGGCCCTGTTCTGATCTGCAAAACTGGTGCAACCAGACTTTCATCATCCATCAAAACTACACCACATGCGAAGACTACTGCTACAGTAAGTCTTTGTCTCTCTCTGTCGTTATTACCCAGTCTTCTCAGTCAGACTCCCTCTGCATTAATTTGTGTGCGTGCAGGTCTTAGATTTTAGCTTCGCAGCTGGATTCGAGATGACTTTTGGTTTGTTTTCTTAATTTTCCTTTTCAATCATATTTAATCCACGTTATAATGTTTAAATCAAAGCTTATAGGTCCTTAAAACCTAATGCATAATACAAAAACTGAGGTAATTATGATTGGTTGATTTGTAGGCCTACGGTATCCAGAAAAGAACAGCCAGGAAAACAAAGATTAGGAGAGAGAGAGAGAGAGAGAGAGAGAGAGAGAGAGAGAGAGTGAGAGAGAGAGTGAGAGAGAGACAGACAGAGAGAGAGACAGAGAGAGAGAAACAGAGAGAGAGAGAGACAGAGAGAGAGACAGACAGAGAGAGAGAGAAACAGAGAGAGACAGAGACAGAGAGAGAGACACACACACAGAGAGAGACAGAGAGAGACAGAGAGAGAGAGACAGAGAGAGAGAGACACGAGACAGAGAGAGAGAGAAAGACTGAGAGAGAGAGAGACAGAGACAGAGAGAGAGAGAGAGACTGAGAGGGAGAGACTGAGATAGAGAGAGACAGAGAGAGAGAGAGAGAGAGACAGAGAGGGGGATGGTATAAACTTAACAGGGGAGTAAATGTTTATTTGTCTGTGTATTCAATCGGTTGCTGATGCTGACAAAGTTTTATTTGTGACAACCAGGGTTTGAAATCGGCAAGACACAGGAGTGCAAGGCTGCTTATCAGACTGCTGAAAAAAGGATCGAGCAAGTCACACTCGAGCTTCGAGATACTGGTAAGTCGATAGCAAAATTGGAGCAAAGAAGAAGGAGGGGGAGGAGAATTATGAACAAGAACAGGAGGCTATGCGCATTGGCATCAAGGAGAGTAGTATAGTTGTAGTTTCGTTACTTTTTGTATGGATGGATATGGGATTCATTTTGAGTTTAATACCGGTTGATGACTAACGTTATTTAGGAATGTAACTTCTATTGACATGAAGTCTTAGGTATTAGCCTACCCCCGCCCTCTCTCTCTCTCTCTCTCTCTCTCTCTCTCTCTCTCTCTCTCTCTCTCTCTCTCTCTCTCTCTCTCTCTCTCTCTCTCTCTCTCTCTCTCTCTCTCTCTCTTAATAACATATTAGGTAAATCTAAACAGAACTCAAATCGGTCTGCCACAACCATCTCCCCTGAAGATTTTAATAACCATTTTTTGTCCCTTGCCAATAGGCTAAATGAATCTGCAAAATGCGACAGTCCTGATTCTGACCTTGAAGTCTCTCTCACAAAATTACATGATTTTTGCAATGACAAATGTAAACCGGACGATTTTTTTACTATTCCAGACATGGCAGTGCATGAGGTAGGTAAGGCGCTAGAAGGCCTTGAGAATAAAAAGTCCATGGGTCCTGACAAGATTCCTCCTTACTTGGCCAAATTAGCTCTACCATATATTGTGGAGCCACTCACCTATGCGTATAATCTCTGCATAAAGCAAAATACTGTACCTAGTTTACTAAAAAGAGCAAAAGTAATTCCACTCCATAAAGGCGGAAATTTATCCGACCCAAATAATTTTAGACCCATTTCCTTATTACCCATTTTATCCAAACCATTGGAAAAACATATTCACAAACATTTGCTCGCGTACATAGAAAGCAGAAACCTTTTCCATCAATTTCAATCTGGTTTTCGAACAAATCACTCTTGTCACAGCGCCCTTACCACGCTATGCGACACCTGGTTGTCTGCAACAAACCGATCTGAAATCAGTGGTGCTGTGTTTCTCGACTTTAAAAAAGCGTTTGATCTTGTTGATCATTCAATTTTACTGAAGAAATTACAGTTGTATCTCAGAAACAGTTCAGTGTGTAACTTTTTTGCTTCCTATTTACAGGACAGATCTCAATATACTGCCC